>NC_045963.1:63837911-64137911 GCF_010909765.2 Amblyraja radiata | reverse complement strand
AGGGTAAACACATAAACTATGTACAGACAGCACCCCTAGTCAGGATTGAACAGGGGTCTCTGGCACGATAAGGCAGGAACTCTACCGCTGCGCCACTGTGCTGCCCCATTGACCAAAAATCTGTATATTTTTTAAATGGTTACATAAAATGACAGAGATAGATTGGAATAGGGGGTTTACTTTGGGGGAGGGCCAATTTCACAACATTAAGCCAGGACCTGGCAAATTTACTTATCTGTAAGTCCAAATCTGCATTCAAAGGAGAAAAAACAAGAACTCAAGGTCAACATATTTGTGTAAGGGCGATTGTCAAGAGTAACAAGAATAGGGAACCAAGGATGCAGAGGGTTGGATAAAGAGAAAATAGGAAGCATATGGCTAACGGGGCCGGCAAGTGGGAGTGTAGCGGGCCTGAGCGGTAGAAAGAAAATGTAAGTTTTTAAAGGGAAATACTTTGTCAAATCAAACGTAAATCGCTACAACACACTCCCGGCGAATAGTGAGTAAGTTGGGCCTAAAATTGTTGTGCTATTGTGTACTGTTTTCATGGGTGGAAATCCCGGGGAGACGTGGGGACACACGCCCCCTCCATGTTTTGAGAGGTGGGGGACATGGTTTGTAATCCAGATTTTGAAATTCAGTTTAAAAAAAAATCTACTAAAAATCTCCGCTTTCCGCAAGACAGAGGGGGTGGGACTGATGTTCGAGGGCGCCGATTGGACTAGAGAGATGCCGGTCAGCAGGCAATGGGGGGGGGGGGGGCATGATGATTCAGCGCGATGATTGGAGGAGGAGGTGTTGGTCATAGGCGGAAGTAGGGGGGTGGGGCTGAGTATAAAGCGCGGTGATTGGAGGAGGGAGACGTCCTCGTGGAGCAAAGATCATAGAGCGGAGCATTAATCGGCCCGTTCGCGGTGCCTTTCATCACCCGGCGCGGATTGAAATCGGCCTCGGGCGATGAAAGGCCCCGCGAACGGGCCGATTCAAGCCCCACGATTCGGGGCTGATGAAGCTGCTGTTGCTGGAGTTTGGAGTTGGTCACCAACCAGGTCAGCTCCCGATGTTATCGTGCACAGGGCCAACGGCCGAAGCCTCGCGCATGTGAGCTGGCGTGCGGCCACCAAGAAATTGTGTGTCCCCCATGTTTTGATAGATACATACATACAACAAAACATACAAACAAACAAATATACATACATACAAGACGAGAGTTATACTACTACATACTAGACCAAGCGCGGACCTGTTGGGTCCCCATCCCCCAACGCAATATTCCACCACTCACCCACAGCCCCCAACTGCAGCGGCATGGCTGATGGGTTCCCGTTGTGACGTCAGAGATCCCTGTTGTGACGCGAGTCACGGTGACCCTCCCCCAACTACGCAGGCGCGGCCGGCAAATGGGAGCGCAAATGCCAGGTTTATTAAAGTTTAATAAATCAAAACTTTTAAAATATTACATAAATCTGAACAAAACATGCTGCTGCACACCGCAGGTCAACGGTGAGTAAGGTGGGCCCAAAATTGTCGCGCTGTCGTGTACTGTTTTGTCTGTATTTCGGGAACAAACAAACAAAGAAGATGAGAGTTTTAGAGAGAGGTAAGTAGGTATGTAGGTAGGTAGAGTAGGTAGGTAGGTAGGTAGGTGATATAGATAGATAGATGCCGCTACCAATGAAGGAATGTTGACAGTTTTACTAGAAGGTGTAGTGGTGTAACTGAAAAAAGGGTGTGGGAGGAGCAACTTCAATAGGAAATTATTTAATTAATTTTTGTCCCTGGAAGGTTATAATGTGCTTGGTTGAAAGATGGGGCC
Organism: Amblyraja radiata; assembly: GCF_010909765.2. Lineage (NCBI taxonomy): Eukaryota > Metazoa > Chordata > Chondrichthyes > Rajiformes > Rajidae > Amblyraja > Amblyraja radiata. The sequence goes on along the minus strand of NC_045963.1, from coordinate 64,136,095 downwards.
ATGTTCCAGAGCAAAAAATGGTGGGGTCAGATTCAGGCAAACACAATAAGGTGAAGTGTGACTGTAAGTTTGGAGTTAGGAGCTCGGGCAGAAACGTGATGTTCCACAAATAGCCATCAGATGTGTATTTGTCTATCCAATTCATTAAAAAGCATAAATAAATACATGAAAATGAATCGGTATGGGCAAGTTGGGCCGAAGGGCCTGTTTTCACGCTGTATGACTATGAAAATTACAAGATTCAATACTTTAAAGTTTTTAATATTGTAAATATTGTAAACTGAAATGAAAATAAATGCTCAAAACCGCTACCCCACCCCTGGCATGCTCTATATCTACACTAACGGAGATCGTTTAGTATTGTGTAAACTGAACTTACTAATGACAATCATCTGGATCCCGTTCCCACTGATATCTCCCCACACTGTGCAGTAATAGACGGCAGAGTCATTGAGCGTCACGTTTGTGACCGTCAGGATGAAGCTGTTGTTGGAGGCGTCTTTGAACAGCTGGAACCGCTCAGTGAAGCCTGGTCTCCTTCGTACGCTGCCTCCAGCCTCGTGTGTTAAAACCCACTCCATGTCCTGCCCGGGTAGTTATCGGTACCAGTGGACGTCAGTGTTTCCCACTTCAGTAGAGGTCCTTCTGCAGTTGTATAGGGCCCTGGTGAGACCACATCTGAAATATTGTGTGTAGTTTTGGTCTACTAATTTGAGGAAGGACATCCTTGCTATTAGAAACGTATAAAATTATAAAAGGACTGGATAAAATTTACTAGATTTACTAAACGACTGGATGCGGGAAAAAATGTTCCCAATGTTGGGGGAGTCCAGAACCAGGGGCCACAGTCTAATAATAATGGGGAGGCCATTTATAACTGAGATGAGAAAAAGTTTTTTCACCCAGAGAGTTGTGAATTTGTGGAATTCTCTGCCACAGAAGGCAGTAGAGGCCAATTCACTGGATTAATTTAAAAGAGAGTTAGATCTCTAGGGGCTAGCGGAATCAAGGGATATGGGGAAAAGACAGGCACGGGTTATTGATTGTGGATGTTCAGCCAAGGTCCCAATGAATGGCGGTGCAGGCTCGAAGGGCCAAATGGCCTCCTCCTGCACCTATTTCCTATGTTCTCCATGGGACACCGTAACCGTGCCGTGTCATCCTCAGTGACACGCTCCAGCCTCGGGAATTGGATCAGGATCGAAGGATTTGCATCTTTAATGGGAAAATATGTCTTCTTAAAAAAAAACACTCAGCACAACCATGCTTGAAGAGCGCACAGAATCTAACACTAAATTTGTAGAATTGAATTAGTCATACTAAATCATGCAAAATTGAGTCATTTTGATTAGGGCCATATGTGTGCACAGCACAGGAATGGGCCCTTGTGATACTTAAAACCAGAGCAATGTTACTGAGTTCAGTGATCCTGCAATATTATATAACCTGTGCATGGGGCTAAACAAAGTTCTGAATGGGTTTGTGGAGAGATTTGCTCGTGCTACTCAAGAGATTTTAAACTAGTGAGACATGGGGTTGGGACCCAGAATGACAGCGGACTCATGTGTAGAAGCGTGGATGAGGGAAGAGCTGTAATCTATTATTAATTTATTATTAAGTAAGTGGAGCTTTTGGAATATATCAGGATTGGGTGGAGTCAAAAGGTTTTTCTAAAGGAAATCATATTCAACAAATCAGCTAATTTTTTGAGATTGTAGTTAGCAGCACAGATAAGGGAAAACTAGCTGATGTGCATTTGGACTTTCAGAAGGCACAAGCTACAAAGAAGGTGCAGATAAAAAATAAACTCTCACACATACCTGTCTTTCCACTTGCTATTCATTACCCACCACTAGCCCCTCTGGGTTCCTATATCTGCCACATCTCCTCCACCTTCCGGTTCAGAACTACCTCACCATCCGCACTCGGGTTCTACATTTTATTTCACATCTTTTCTTATCAGAATTAATTATTTGTAATTTTTTGTCTTCTCTGCTGATCACCTCCAGTTTTCGTTAATATCTTCCCCTATCCCTCCTGCACATCATTCATCTAACAATCAACCCTTCCATATCTGAGTCTACCTGTCACTTGCAAGCTCTTGCCCCACCCCTACTCCCTCCCGTCTTTCCACCAGCTCTATGCTACTCCATCAGTCTGAAGAGGTCTTGACCTGTAACACTGTCCATTTACTTTCCCAGATGTTGGCTGACCTGCTGAGTTCCTCTGGAACTAATATCTACATTGCAGATCAGTGGACTATCTTTGATCGGACTTCACTGGCTTTATCTAACACTAAACGTCACTCACGTTACTCCCTTTATCGTGTATCTGTGGATGGCTCTATTGTTATTATGTATTGTCTTTCCACTGACTGGTTAGCCCGCAAAAGCCTTTTACTGTACCTTGGTACACGTGACAATAAACTAAACTCAAACTCTAAAACTCAAGCATGGTTTTTTCCCAAGCATTTCATAATATTTCTTCTCCCATGTGCTTATACATCTTTTGCATTTCATGGGCTAACCTATTCCTTTTAAAAACTCAAGTTATCCTCTTTCTCTCCTTATTCTGATTTGTTTCAGGAGGGATATGGGCCAAACACAGGCAGGTGGGACTGCAATTTTGTTCAATCCAAGCTGTTTGAATGACAATAAAAGGCATTCAATTCTATTCTATTCTATTCTAGTGTAGCTGGGACATGTTGGCCGGTGTGGGCAAGTTGGGCAGAAGAGCCTGTTTCCACGCTCTATGACTATTTGACTTTATGCTATTAGTTGGTAATATCTTCCATCTCTGACAACTCAAACCCTAAGGGTAATCCTTTTTCATCCACAAACCATTTGCAGAGGCTATTTACACTTTTGATTTTTGTTCCCTTGTACTTTCACACACTTTTCTATTTCCTAGCTTTTGCACTTTACGCGCCATGGATAACTTCCCCACTCTCTGTTTTACTGGGAGTGGTCACAGAATTCCCATGTGTCGGTGAGTTGATACGGTGAAGGTTGAAGTGTGAGCTGCTGTTATCGTCAGTGTAGGCAAACAATGACTTACCAGTCACATTGAGCTGGGATCCTGCTCCATAGATGTAACTCCACACACTGCAGTTGTAGACAGCAGTGTCATTGATGGAGACATTGGTGATGGTCAGAATGTAACTGTTGCTCATGGCTCAGGAAGAGGTTCGAGCAGGTGTGGACGAAGAGCGTGTGAGCAGGACGGTGGGGCTCAGGCAGCAGTGAGCGTGGACAGGGTGGGAGAGCTTACCGCAGCGCAGGATTACCTGGTCAAACACCATGCAGGCAGACTTCCAGCGTGTCCAGTTCCTTGTCTAAGCTGTCTATGATGCCCTACCAAGCCCAGCAAACCTCCACGTCTGGGGCAAGAGCGAGACACATTCCTGCCCATGTTGCTCTGGAAGAGGATCATTAGAACATCTCCTCAGCAGCTGCCCAAAGTCCCTTGGGGAAGGTCGCTATCGGTGGCGCCATGAGCAGGTGCTCAAGGTGGTTGCTGAGAAAATTGCCACTGCCATTGGTAACTGCAAACACCACCACACCCCGAAGAAATCAATCAGTTTTGTCAAGGCTGGAGAAAAGCCTCGACCACAACCAAAAACAAGGACGGGCCTCCTCTACACAGCCACTGACTGGGAGCTGCACGTCGATCAGGGCAAACAGCTGAAATTTCCACAGCACATCACAGCAACATCACTCCGGCCAGACGTGATCATCACCTCCGAAGTGACAAAACAGCTGATCATTCTGGAGCTGTCAGTGCCCTGGGAAGAGTGTATTGAAGAGGCTAATGAGAGGAAATGCGCAAAGTACCAGGAACTGGTGGAGATGTGCCAGGACAGTTGCTGGAAGACATACTATGAGCCCATAGATGTGGGCTGTAGAGGCTTTGCAGGACGCTCACTCTGCAAAGTCCTCAACCAGTTGGGCTTTACGGGGCTGGCAAAAAAGAGGGACATTCAATCCGCAAGCGAAGCCGCAGAGAAAGCCACTAGGTGGCTTTGGATTAAGAGGGCTGATCCGTCGGTGGTTGCTGCTTGGACGCAAGTCGAGGCCTGATCAACCCCGGCTGGGACGCCTGGCCAAGGGTGCCTGATGTTGTGAGACCTGAAACACCCAATGACCCCAGGTCACATCACTGAGGATGCGTCCCAGTGCATCTAGAAGATGTATCTTTCACACTGTGTGAGTATACATGGAGCTCAATGGAAAGCATCATATTTCTCCAGCATTTAGTGTGTAACAGTTTCTAAAATTTGAATACCATCACATACTTCCCAGGGAGGCTCAGGATAATTGAAGAGTAAGATTATTGAGGATGTCAGATTTATCTATGTTCTCCGGACTTTCTGGCTGACCTTTTAAGTTACTCCAACAGCTTGTGCCTTTTGTAATTCAATATATTGTTTGCCTTCTAAACTGCTCATTCTATCTACATGTTGATTTTAAGTTATTTTGTGTATGGGAACACCCAGATTCTTCTGACATTACAGTCTCACAACATTCAAAAAAATACTTTGCATGTCTGTTTTTCTTATAGAAGTGAATGATTATATTTTTCCAAGTTATAGCCCATCTGGCTTGTCCTACTCTTTATACTTGTCTGTGCCCCCTGCAGCCTCCTCACATGTTGCATCACCTACTAACTAACCTGGATATGTTATACTTGGTCTCCTCATCCTCGATTGTGAACAGTGAGGGTCCCAGCACCAAACCCTGCACCACCTCTCACTAGTCACATCCTCTCAGCTTGAATACCTGCTGTTCATTCCAGTTTCTCCAGGAGATTTAACCAAGAGATTCTCCCATCTATGTGTCTGCTTGTGATGAATAATGGTCGATCTTGTCTACAGCTACCATCTCCATATGGCTCATTGACAAACACAACTCTACTTTGGTAGTTACAAACATCTAACAACGTGAGCTTTAAAATATTTCTCACCCATGATGTCCATTTCATACATCCACGTTGACTCCGTTCTTACAACGACCCTATTCTTCTGCCTTTGTGTCGGATTCTTATCTTTCCTTTACTGCCGATGGTGCAATGAGTTATCTACTTTACTGGAACATGGAAATTATATTGAGGGGGAATTTCAACCGTGCTTCACTCTATTTAACATGGATTAGGGGCTCGCATCAACACAATGCAGATGAGCAAAGACTCAGATCCAGACAACAATGAACTGTCAGCCTGAGGGAGGGCATGAACACAGGTGATCAACGTGTAACCTGTTTCTTCTCAGCCAGTCCCAGACCCCTGGCCTTGGCTCAAGTGACAGCGTTGTTGTTATTGCTGCCTCTGCGCTGTGAGTGGTACAAGTATCAGTGATTCCTGGTTGGTTGAAAACAAGCCCGAAGGTTCGCCAGTCGGCGGGACTGGGAACCTGTCAAAAGGCTCATCGGTTGGCATGACCGGGAGAGAGCTGGAGACGTCAGACACAAGGAGCAAGGGCCGGTGCGAGGTTGAACCAGGGAAATGTCTCCATTTCCCCCAGATAGGCTGCTGGAGGCACCCCCGGGACACAAAGATGGCCGGGCAAGGAGAGGAATGGCGACGTTGGTTTGTGGGAACTACTCCAGTACAACGAGCTGTGGGCTGACCGGACGTTGCACTTTGAATAATCATGACGCCAAAACATGGTTGCGCAGCATGTGTAATATATGCAAAAAGAATTTCACTGCTCAGTTGCACATGTGACAAATAAAGAACCATTGAACCATTGGAATAAGGAGGCAGCATTGGTTAATCTAAAGCCATGACAAGTTGTAGTACTGCTCTCCTGTGCCTTAACTCAAACAGCTGTGAGCAGTGCCCTGCTATTACACTGAGCACTGAACACTATTTCTAGTTTTCTCTACAATGAAGAACACACTGCACATTGAAATTTATTTCCCACAACCCAGATCTGACATCAGTTACCATATCAGTGCTCACACCATTCGTGAGGGACCACAATGTATTGGTCTCCAGAATCAGGGCTCCAGTATGATCTCCTTAATCTTTCAGTAATTCCTGCACATGTGCCAATTAAAGGAAAGTGAATTACACCCAATATAGTTACACATAGGTGAATAAAACCAAATATAATTTGTACTCACTGGCTACGCTGAGCTGGGTTCCGTTCCCTCTGATATCTCCCCACACTGTGCAGTAATAGACGGCAGAGTCATTGAGCGTCACGTTTGTGACCGTCAGGATGAAGCTGCTGTTGGAGGCGTCTTTGAACGGCTGGAACCGCTCAGTGAAGCCTGGTCTCCTTCGTACGCTGCCTCCTGCCTCGTGTGTTAAAACCCACTCCATGTCCTGCCCGGGTAGTTCTCGGTACCAGTGAACATCAGTGTTTCCCACTTCAGCGTTCTCCATGGAGCAATGTAACCGTGCCGTGTGACCCTCAGTGACACGCTCCAGCCTCGGGAATTGGATCAGGATCGGAGGATTTGCAACTTGAAAGGGAAAATATCAACAGATGAACAATAATGTTGGAGTTGCTAAATACTTTATGTGTTTCAACTTAAAATACATTCATCCTTTGTCATTAGATAACCTCATGTAAAAGTGATGCTAACTTGGTTAGTATCTGATATTAAAATCATGATTGCAGCTGATTGCAACTTTCTCCCTGTTCACGATTATCTTTCACTCTCTCTCTCCAGTGTTGGGAGGTGTTGCCTCACAATGGGGATTTCATTTTTCATTTAGCTTTGTTTAGTCGTTTATTTAGTCCTTTGTTGCTACACGGAGATAAGCAGATCTCTGTATATTGGAGGAATAAGAGGGTATGGAGATAGATCATTGAGGTGGTAATGTTTAGTTTACTTTAGTGTAGAGATGCAGCATGGAGACAGGTCCTTCACTCACTGAGCCCATGTTGATCATCGAGTTATTGATCTCAGTGTGGCAGATGGTGCAACTAATAGTGCCTGTGCATAAACTGTGAATGGCTCGATTGTAATCATGCATTGTCTTTCCGCTGACTGGTTAGCAGGCAACAAAAGCTTTTCACTGTACCTCGGTAGACGTGACAATAAAGTAAACTCAAGCAAAGTGATTATAAATGAAGAAACTAACCTACCTATACTGTAATTTCTTTACATTCATCTGTTCACACTATGTGTACGTCTCTGGCAATGCCGGATTACATTCTCCATCCTGATCTCAGAACGCAGTGATGAGTGATCTGCATTATTCAGTTAAAAAATATTTTTGGCCTATTTTCATTCTCCATTTTGCAGTGTGAACTTCTAATGATGTCTGTCTCTGTAAAACTGACAACATGACATCAAGATTCCTCACGATGTTAGGATTGGAAATAGAACCAATTTAAATACTCACTGGTTACATTCAGCTTGGTTCCATTTCCAAATAAAGTCCCCCAAAGGCCACAGATGTAATTAGCAGAGTCGGCAATCTTCACCTCTCTGATGGTCAGTGAGTAGCTGTTACTGGTGTTGTTCCTGGAAAGCTGAAATCGATCGGAGAAGCCCGGTGACCTGTAAGTGACGCCATTGTCATAAAGACTAAGTTTGATTCTTCCATTACGTGAGTTGTACCAGTGAACGTGGAATGATTTCACAATGTCATTCACATTGGTGCTGTTCAGGACACACCGTATCTCCACTGTTTCACCTTCACGCACCACCAGAGCTCATGGGGATTGGATCAGGGATCTGTTTGCCGTTAGACCTGTGGGTAATAACAACCAAAGATCAGAACAGATGATGACCACAAAAATAATTTGAAACAAAAGGCAGCATGAAAGCTCTTGGATATTCATGAATGTTCTGCACATGTATCCTCAATTTGTAAACTCTTTTGTTTTCTCCTGAGCTTCGCTCTTTCACTCTGCACTGAAATGACAAACAATACCTTTGGTAAAAGCAACAGCTCAAAAGTACAAACACTGAATATCAAAGGTTAAATCCTGCTCCATGTAAGTGCTTGTTGACTGTACACACTGTGTTAAACTGAGCAGTAAATCAGGAACAAAGCTGGCAGTTCTAGTACCATTCATCTAGTATATGTAAGATTCTGTTGCAGAGTCAGATAAAGAAGACTAAGGAAATTCAACATGCTTCCAACAGCTCTTACAAATGTCTACACATGGACCGCATAAAGCATCCTGTTGATTACATCACAGCCTAGTTTGACAATTACTCTACCCTACACTCCACGCTGCCTCGGGAAAGCAACCAACATAGAGAAAGACCATTCACTCCCCTGTCATTCCTACTTGTCCCCTCTCCTGTCGGTCAGATGATACAAAACTTCTCAGCATCTGGCAGCAGTTTTACGATACGAAACGATAACATTTTATTCATCCCCGGAGGGAAATTGTTCTGCCAACAGTCACAACACACAAGGTACACAAATACTTGAAATTAAAAGTGAAAAAAAGAAAAAGACAAGCAACTGTTGGCTGGCTGCCGTGTGCACAGCGCCTTAACCAGAACGAACGAACAAACAAAACAAACAAACGCAGAAGAGGATTTTAAAATTAAAGTTCCCACATTGTTCGCCCACTGTCCCTCAATGCAATCCACCCATGCCGGGTCTCCATTGTTCTTTGCAACAGCCCTCACTTTCCTTGGCTCCTACTCTTTCCCTGGTTACCCTCTTACTCTAATACAATTGTTCAATCCTTGGGATGCTTCTTAATTTTGACTGTCAGTGATATTTTTTCTTGCCCCTTTCCTCTCCTAATTTATATTTAAAGTAGTCTTTTGCTCTCTTTATAACCAAGTGTCTCTCCTGTTTTCTCATCCAGATAACAATATTGATTAGTACGGGTGTCAGATGTTATGGGGAGAAGGCAGGAGAATGGGGTTGGGAGGGAGAGATAGATCAGCCATGATTGTGTGGTGGAGTAGACTTGATGGGCTGAATGACCTAATTCTGCTCCTATCACTTATGATATGATATTTATTTATATCAAGCTATCAAACAGGTCATAACTTGCAGCTTAATGTTCCAGGTTTTTGATGTTTCACCTGTGGTAGAGAGGGAGGTAAATGTACTGGAGGAGTTGCACTATTAATTGATGAAGGTTAGGCAGTGGATGTTGTAGACATGGATTTTAGTAAGGCTTTTGATAAGTTCTCGCATGGTAAGCTGATCCAGAAATGTAAGATGTCTGGAATTCACGATGACTTGGTCATATGCATTCAGAAATGGCTTAATCATAGAAGACACAGGGGTGTGGAAGGAAGATATACTGGCTGGAGGTCTGTGACTAGTGGGACATTGCTATTCTAACCCAATGTCCTTTGCCACAACTGCTCTGTGGGAAAACCCTCATTAACAATGTGGAACTGACAGAGGTGGGAGATGAGGACAAGGGGAACCCTATCCTTGTTCTGGGTGGACGGAGAGGGATTGAGAGCAGAATTGTGAGACTTGGCACATGAACAGTTGAGAGTCTTGTCAGCAATCACAGTCTTTTTCACGGACATAGGGGAAGGAGATAGAGAGCTCAGTAATATGGCTTGAAGACGACAACTCCTCCCTCATTGTCAGTGATGATGAGGAAACTTTTGTGGATATTGCCTCCATTTAATTTGCAGAAAGGATTTCATTAGGTTCCAACAATGTGAGCACACAAAATATGAGGTAATTTTGTAAAACAAGAGACAGAGAAGTTCCATGATTCGCTGAGTGTGTCAAATGGCAATCCTTGGTAATCCTTAGGGATCTGCACTTTTAACCAAATGGGAGAATTCAGAGTTATATATAAAAGCAAAATCAGATCTGAAGGAAAATCCTGGAAGCATTTAGCGGGTCAGACAGCAAAGTGGCGAGTGAAACTCAGTTCATAGTTTAGACAGTGACCGGATGATTTTCACACTTGTTCACGTGATGTTCCATGTTTACAGACACGACTGAATTAGGAAGCAGAGGATGTCGTGCAAATTACAAAGATACAGGCAGAGGCATTGAGTGGCCAGACTATGGAAGATGGAATTTATTGAGGGAAAATATGTCGCCATATATTTTAGATCCATCAATATCAAACCACTGTATCTTCTTAACGCGTCATCCCAGTTATTTTGAACATCGTTTGATGGTATATGTAAATTAATTATTCATGTATCCCAATCTATCATTCATGCCAGAGTTACCTTTACTCACCACTGATTTTAAACAATAGTTTTATCTTTTCAGGACCTTCCACTTGCTCTCTAATGCCAATCCCAAAGGAGTGGTGGTGTGCTCTGATCCAGAATGCCCAGATGCCATCAGGGGGTTCAGCTACAAGGAGCTAACCAAGTTGGACCTGCCCAAAATCTCTCACTTCACTGTGTATAGGAGGGAACTGTAAATGCTGGTTTACACCGAAGGTAGACACAAAATACTGGAGTAACCCAGCAACTCTGGAAAAAAGGAATAGGTGACGTTTCAGGTCGAGACCCTTCTTCAGCCACAGAGGAGTAGCAGCGGGAAAGGGTGTTGCAGAACTCCCATCAGAGGAGAACCTCTTCGAAATAGGCCTACCTTGAGGAGATTTCGCAGTGGAACAGATAAAGAGTGTAAGAAGGAGCTGCATAAGCTGGTTTACACTAAAGATAGACACAAAATGTTGTGGTAACTCAGCAGGTCAGGAATCATCTCTGGAGAAAAGGAACAGATGTCATTTTGGGTCGAGACCCTTCTTCAGACACGAAGAAGGTCTGAAGTTGGTCTGAAGAAGGGTCTCGACCCAAAATGGCACCTATCCTTTTCTCCAGAGATGCTGCCTGACCCACTGAGTTACTGCAGCATGCTGTGTCCATTGATCACTTCACACTTCTCTGGATTGAATTCCACATGCCACCCAATCAATGGACAATCTAGTGCTGCCCTCCAGTGGCAGCAAACATTCTTTTTCACTATCAGTAACACTGCCAATTTTTGATATTATCTGCAAGATTCATAAATTTGGTATTTTATGTTCAAATCAAAAGAATCATTTCTAAAGCTCACAAGAAGCAAGAGGCTGGGGACAACCAATCCACAGAGCCTTTCATTCAGAAAACCTCTCAGCATCCGTCATCCTGTTTCACTCAAGCAGCTAGTTCTCAACCCCTCCCACTCTCTGCTAATTATTTACCCACATCATGCCTCTAATGCTTCTACAATTATTTTTAATTTTGGTTCACTGTGTTTTGATCCCTCAACAAAGAGAAATAGGTAATTCCTAACCAGGCCCCTCAAGCTTCTATCACCATTCAATATGATCATGGCTGATCTGCCCAGAAGTCATCTCATCCTCTGTGCACAATCGACCTCGATCCTCCCGATCCCTCAAAAGGTTGTCTACCTCCACCTTAAGTACTTTAAATGGTCTAGCTTCTACAACTCCCTGAGGCAGAGTTTAGTGTAGTTTAGAGATACAGAGCGGAAACAGTCCCTTCAGCCCACTGAGTCCGCACCGACCAGCGATCCCTGCACATTAACACTATCCTAAATAAACACTTAAACCAAGCCAATTAACCTACAAACCTGTACACCTTTGGAGTGTGGGAGGAAATCGAAGATCTCTGAGAAAACCCACACAGTAATGTGGAGAACGTACAAACTCTGTACAGGCAGTACCCGCTCTCGGGATCAAACCCGGGTCTCTGGCGCTGCAAGCGCTGTAAGGCAGCAACTCCACCGCTGCACCACCATGCCGCCCAATTTCAGAAATTCATTAAGGGCCACATCTAACTCCCTCTTAAATATAGCCAATGAACAGGCCTCAACTATCTTCTGTGGCAAAGAATTCCACAGATTCACCGCTCTGTGTAAAAAATGATTTCTCATCTTGGTTCTAAAAGACATCCCCTTATCCTTAAACTGTGACCCCTTGTTCTGGACTTCCTCAACATCGGGAATAATCTTCCTGCATCTAGCCAGTCCAACCTCTTTTGTAAGACTCTATAATATCCCCCCTCAAACTTCTAATTTCTAACGAGTACAAGCCGAGTCTATCCAGTCTTTCTTCATATGAAAGTCCTACCATCTCAGGAATCACTCTGGTGAACCTTCTCTGTACTCCCTCTGAGGCAAGAATGTCTTTCCTCAGATTAGGAGACCAAAACTGTACGCAATACTCCAGGTGTGGTCTCACCATGATTCTGTACAACTGCAGTAGAACCTCCCTGCTCTTATACTCAAATCCTTTTGCTATGAATGCTAACATACCATTCCCTTTCTTCACTGCCTGCTGCACCTGCATGCCTACTTTCAATGACTGGTGTACCATGACACCCAGGTCTCATTGCATCTCCCCTTTTCCTAATCGACCACTATTTAGATGGGCAAAATCCCCCCATCCCATACTGTTGGCAATTGAGTAGCAATCCGCACAGTCAATTAGTCAGCCGACTTCATTGTGCTCTGCAAAGAGTGCAGGATCCAACAGGCTAGTATTTACAGTATCTTGTCGAAACCAGCCGAGAACATAAGCGAACGCATTGCATGGCATTATATACACAAAAAGCTGCAGTAACTCAGTGGGGCAGGCAGCATCCGTGGAGAGAAGGAATGGGTGATTTTTCAGGTCGAGATCTTTCTTCAGATATATATGTATATATACACACACTGAACCCTTTTTCTCGTTTATTATGTTGTTTACAGTATACTATGTTTACATATTCTGTTGTGCTGATGAAATAAAGAATGTTGTTCTATCTGGGACATGTGACAATAAAACACTCTTGACTCTTGACATCTATCCTGCACTCCTATAAACAATCTGGTTGATGGGCACAAATGTGGACATTCTGCCACGATTTCTCCTGAATTTCCCCCACACTTAGAGAATGTTTAAACTTTTCCTAGCACCCGAGTTACCGAAAGAAAGAGACCTGCCTTTTACAATTCATATTTTGAAACATTTTTCAAGTGTTCCTCATTGCTTAATAGTTAGAAAAAGTAACTTGCAAGTCCATTTTAACTCTTGAACTTCTACAGATATACAGTTGAGAACATATTGACTGGTTGCATCAGGGTTCGGCCACTCAAACACCCAGGAGTGAAGAAGATTGCATAAACTGGTGACTGCTGCCCAGTCCATCGTGGGTTCTGACCTCCCCACCATCAAAGGAAGTTACAGGAATCACTGCCTCAAAAAAGCAATAGACAATAGGTGCAGGAGGAGGCCATTCAGCCCATCGAGCCAGCACCGCCATTCAATGTGATCTGGGCTTATCATCCCCAATCAGTACCCGGGTTCCTGCCTTCTCTCCGTATCCCCTGACTCCGCTATCTTCTAGAGTCCTATCAAGCTCTCTCTTGAACGTATCCAGAGAACCGGCCTCCACCGACCTCTGAGGCAGAGAATTCCACAGCTTTTTGTGTCTATCTTTGGTGTAAACCAGCATCTGCACACTTGTGTCTTTATGAAGCTGTAGTAACTCAGCAGGTCAGGCAGTATCTTTGGAAAATTTGGTGCCATTTTGGGTTGAGACATATCTTCAGACCAAAGAAGCGTCTCAATCCTAAAAAACATCACCTATTCCTTTTCTCCAGAGATGCTGCATGACCCGCTGAGTAACTCCAGCTTTTTGTGTCCATTGAGACACAAATATTAGGCACTGCATTAAAGATTTGCTGGAATTGTGGAAAGCATCCTAGCAAGATGCATCACAGCTTGGTTTGGCATCGTCTACCCAAGATGGCAAGATATTGTGGAGTTGTGGATTACAGTTTATTACAATTCAGCCACCCTCTCCCATTGACTACAACTACACTTCATGCTGCCTTGGGAAGGCAGCTAACATAGTCAAGGATCTTTTTTACCTCAGTTATTCCCTCTTCTTCCCTCTCTCTTCGGGCAGAAGATATAAAAGCTTGAAACTACATACCACCAGATTCAGGAACAAGCTCTTCACCACTGTTATCAGACTACTGAAGAGATCTCCCTTAAGCTGGGGTGTCGGCCCAATCTTCCAAATTATCTCATTGCCGATTTTAAGATTTTTTTTCTCTGTAACTTCAAGAATCAGAGGACATAGATTTAAGGTGAGGTGGGAAAGATTTACCAGGAACCCGAGGGGCAATGTTTTTTCACAAAGGGTGGTAGGTGTATGGAAGGAGCTGCCAGAGGAGGTAGCTGTCTTTATCACAATGTTTCAAAATTATTTGGACAAGCACTTGAATAGGATGTATAGAGGAATATGGGCCAAACAGAGGCAGGTGGGACTAGTTTAGACGGGGCATGTTGGTTGGCATGGGCAAGTTGGTCGGTATGACTCCATAACTGTAATGCTATCATGCTGTAACATTATATTCTGTTCTCTGGTAATTTTCTCTTTACACTACCTGTTGTACTTGTGTATGACTGGGCTACCATCGACTCCACATTCAAAAAGGCACAACATGATGTACTTCCTACGGCAGCTGAGGAAGCACAATCTGCCACAGGCAACGAAGGTCCAATTCTACACGGCCATCGTAGAGTCTGGTCTCACCTTCTCCATCATGGTCTGGATTGGCTCAGCCACCAAGCATGACACCTGGAGGCTGCGGCGAATCGTCCCGTCAGCTGAGAAGGTTATTGGCTGCAACCTTCCCTCCATTGATGAACTGTACACTGCAAGAGCCAGGAAGCGAGCGGGCAAGATCATCTCTGACCCATTGATCTCACCCTGGCCACAAACTCTTTGAATCACTTCCCTCTGGAAGGTGACTCCGGACTGTCAAAGCTGCCACAGCCAGACATATAACCATATAACCATATAACAATTACAGCACGGAAACAGGCCATCTCGACCCTTCTAGTACGTGCCGAACACGTATTCTCCCCTAGTCCCATATACCTGCGCTCAGACCATAACCCTCCATTCCTTTCCCGTCCATATAACTATACAATTTATTTTTAAATGATAAAAACGAACCTGCCTCCACCACCTTCACTGGAAGCTCATTCCACACAGCCACCACTCTCTGAGTTCTTCAGCTCACTCTTCCAACTGGCATAAATCTCTCTGTAGACTTTGAAAATCTACTTCATTATCCACAACCCCACCTATCTTAGTATCATCTGCATACTTACTAATCCAATGTACCACACCATCATCCAGATCATTGATGTACATGACAAACAACAGTGGACCCAACACAGATCCCTGTGGCACCCGACTAGTCACTGGCCTCCAACCTGACAAACAACCATCCACCATTACTCTCTGGCATCTCCCATTCAGCCACTGTTGAATCCATCTTGCTACTCCACCATTAATACCCAACCATTGAACCTTCATAACCAACCTTCCATGAGGAACCTTGTCAAAGGCCTTACTGAAGTCCATATATACAACATCCACTGCTTTACCCTCATCAATTTCCCGAGTAACCTCTTCAAAAAATTCAAGAAGATTAGTCAAACATGACCCTCCAGGCACAAATCCATGTTGACTGTTCCTAATCAGACCCTGTTTATCCAGATGCTTATATATATTATCTCTAAGTATCCTTTCCATTAATTTACCCACCACTGACGTCAAACTAACAGGTCTATAATTGCTAGGTTTACTCTTAACCCCTTTTTAAACAATGGAACAACATGCGCAGTACGCCAATCCACCGGCACTATTCCCGTCTCTAATGACATTTGAAATATTTCTGTCATAGCCCCTGCTATTTCTACACTAACATAAAAACAGATTTTATCCATGAGCTCTACTCAACAGCCAAAAATCTGTGGCCTCCCTTTGATCTGGTATTTTGTTGGTTCACATGCTTGATCAATGGTGTTTTATAATTAATATATCATCAATTATTAATGTTTAGTGTTTTCTGAGTCATTCGTAACTGTCACTGTATGTCATGTTGTTACGTGGGCGGAGCACCAAGGCAAATTCCTTGTATGTGAAAACTTGGCCAATAAACTTACTTACTTACTTATACTCATGGAAATTGTGATTTGTCTGGAAACAAAGCTTTTCACTATATCTCAGCACACATGACAATACTAAACCCATACCGACTTGCCTTCATTGGTGGTAGTGTTGAGTATGAAAGTTGACAAGTCATGTTGCAGCTTTATAAAGCCAGTGAGGCCTCATTTAGTATTGTGTGTACTTCAGGTCGCTCTATTACAGGACAGACGAGGAGGCTTTGGTCAAGGAGCAGGAAAGGTTCACCTGGATCTGTCTGTGTATCAGCTATAAGGAGGACATCATGTTTTGTTTTCTCTGGGGCATTGGGGGCTGAGGGTTGACCTGATAGTTTATAAAATGATGAGAAGTGTAGATAGAGTAGATGAACAGCCCTTTTCGAGAATGAAAACATCAAATATTAGAGGACAAAGCTTTAAGGGTGGGAGGGCAAAAGTTCAAAGGAGATTTACAAGGTAATTTTTTTTTACACAGGGTGGTACTGCTGGGTGGTACTGCTGAGGTAAATGGTGAAAGTAGATATGAGAGAATGTTTCAGAGGAATTCAGAAAGACACATCAACAGGCAGGGAATAGAGGGACACCTACAATGTGCATGAATTGTGGTTAGTTTGGGATTAAGCAAATCCCTTGATGAGTTTAAGGACTAGTACACAAGAGGGGAATTTAGAGTTCAAGAAAAGGACGTGGGATAGCTTTGGCAGGTAAGTAAATGAGAATCCTAAAAGATTCTGTAAGTACAGTAAATGTAGAGCAAAAGAGTAAAGAGGGAGAGAATATGTCCATTTAAGGAGCAATGTAGTCATCTATACTTGGATTCTTAAGCGGTGTATGAGGTCCTAAATTAATATTTCTCATCGGTACTTACTGTGGAGGAAGTCAAGGAAGCTAAGGAGTTGTGGAATAAACACTGGAAGATTCAGTAAAGTAAGTCAGCTGTTTGAGGTTGGCCGTGAGTAAAGGCAACAGTGGCATGATATAGGGACACCTAAATAATTAATAAGTATATACCAGCTAACAATGTCATAAAATAGCCTTTTGATAAAATGCATTGATGTTGATGGATCTAAATTAGATTTTCCCTCAATAAATTCCATCTTCCACAGTCTGGCACTCAATGACTCTGTTTGTGTCTTGGTAACTTGCACCACTGCCTAATTCAGTAGTGTCTGTGAACATGGCTGTACTTCATCAGGTCACTGTCTGATCTATTGACTAATTTCTCTCATTTCTGTCGCAGTCTCACTGACAAATGTTTTCAGAATATTGGGCTATTCATTCAGTCTACAGCAGCTGATTCTGCTTTTATATATAACTCTGAATTCCCCCATCAGGTTAAAAGTGCAGGCCCCTAAGGATTGACACGCCCTGCCAATTATGCAACCTCTCTGTCTCTTATCTTTCAAAGTCACCTCATATTTTGTGAGCTCACATATTCGGAACCTGATGAAATCCTTCCTGTAAATTAAATGGAGGCAATATCGACAAATGTTTAATCACCATTACAGATCATGAGGGGGAAGTTGCGTTCTTCACACCATATTACCAAGCTCTCTATCGCTTTCCTCTCAGTTTGTGAAAAAGACTGTGACTGCTGACAAGTCTCACACTTCTGCTCTCTTTCCATCTCCATCCTCCCAGAACAAGGATAGGGTTCCTCTTGTCCTCATCTCCCATCCCCGTCAGCCCCATATTATTAATGAGCTTTCCCACGGAGCAATTATGATGAAGGACATTTGCTTAGAAAAGCAAGGTGTAGAATCAGTCAGGGTAAGCAGCAAGTTCTGCAAGTGCCCTCCATTTCTGCCATCATCCAATTGTGACTTTGTCTTAGTTTTTTCTCTCTCCATTAGCACAGCCTGCCCAGCTATCAGCAACACATATATAGACAAGGAAGCACCATCTCTTTCCAACTTGTTGCATCAACCAATTTGGTCTTTCCACATCAGAGATATTCTCTTTGGCCTTTCCATCCCACCCTCGCATTCTCTACGACATAAAACAAACTTTTTTTTCTCTTAAGATAGAACAAATTGCTGGAGCATCTCAGGTGGTCTTGGGTCAGGACCCTTCTTCTGACCTGAAATGTCACCTTTCCAATTTTTCCCCGAGATTCTGCCTGGCCTACTCGAGTTACTACGGCATCTTGTGTCTATATTTGGTATAAACCAGCATCTGCGGTTCCTTATTATTACATTTTATCTTTCCCAGTTCTGAGCAAAGATCGCAGCTTGAAATGTGTACTGTCTCTCTTTCCACAGATGCAGACAGACCTGCTGAGGGTTTCCAGCATTTGGTGGTTTTATTGCACGTTTGCAGAATCGTCAATTTCTTAGTTGTCTTGGATTGGGAAATGCTGATTAGAAAGGATCTTTGATGCATCTAAACATCAGTTACTGAAAGCAAACACGCACGTACGGTGTGGTAACTGTTTTGTTATAGGGCTTCAGTACAAGTACAAGGATAACACAACATTTACACAGGGCCATTTTAATTTTCCAACCCAGGAGTATAATTACCGAATGTAGAAAAGTTTGGAAAATTATAATGTGTCTGCAACTGGCTTGCTTATTTATTTTCATATCCTGGGCAGGAAAGGATCAGGTCTTGGGTAATTGTTTGTCCATCAATGTTTCTTCTAAATAATTTATTTTGTATAACTTATGTTAAGCTGGAAAAAGTAAAGAAATTATTTACAAGGAGGTCGCCAGGACTCGAGAGACTGTGTTATAAGGAGAGGTCGGGTAAACAAGGACTTTATTCCACATGGGGATTTCCTTATTCCTGAGGGGTGATCTTATTGACGTGTACAGAATCATGAGGGACATAGATAGGATGAAAGCACACAGTCTTTTTTTCCCAGGGGAGGGTAATCAAAAACAAGAGAGGATAGGTTTAGAGGGCCTGTAGGTGGTGTTTTGTACATGGAACATGCTGACAGAGGAAGTGGTTGAGTCATGTGCAATTCAACATTTATAAGGCATTTGGACAAACACATATAGGAAAGGGTTTGACGGATGTGAGCAAACATGGCCAAATGTGACTAGCTTAGATAAGGCATCTTGGTCAGCACAGATGGGTTAGACTGATCCTAGTTCTACATCTCTCCATATCACCATCTATATCCCTAATTTCCCATTCCCCTAACTCTCAATCTGAAGAAGGGTCTCGACCCAAAACTTCACCTATTATTTTTCTCCAGAGATGTTGCCTGACCCGTTGAGTTACTCCAGCATGTTGTGTCTATCTTCAGTTTAAACCAGCATCTGCAGTTCCTCCCTACACGCCCTGTTCCCGTGCTGTATGGCTCTATGACTCATTACTCTGTATGTTCTAGAACAGTCTGAGGAAGTCATCAAGAACAGTCTGAAGAAATTCAGAGCAACTAGGAGCATATTGCACTGGACAGGCGTCAGGGCCGGCCTTAGGAGGTGCGGGGCCCAATTGGGAACTATTTTGGTGAGCCCCAGGTTCCCAGCCAAGGTCTGTAGAATCATAGAAATATAAATACAGTCTATTATAGACTTTATATCTCTATGGTAGAATGGAAAGTAATCAAAAGGGTGCATAAAAAGTGCATGCGAATTAATGGACCAAACAGATCTAAGCTACATTTTAATGTAAAATTGCATACATGTAAGCCTACAAGTAACAAACAAAATGTGTAGATCACCTCTGCAAAGTACATAGTTACAATACCACTTGTTTTATTAACTGTGAAATGAAAAAAAAAGTAATGTAATTAACTCGATCCTGGAAAACCAATAACTATTGGCGAAAAACCAGTCCAGGCATTACATTTTGGGCTTCAGCCCCATTCTACCCTTTGGGCTTCTACCCCATCCTAGCAGGTGTGTGTGTGTGTGTGTGTGTGTGTGTGTGTGTGTGTGTGTGTGTGTGTGTGTGTGTGTGTGTGTGTGTGTGTGTGAGTGTGTGTGTGTGTGTGTGTGTGTGTGTGTGTGTGTGTGTGTGTGTGTGTGTGTGTGTGTGTGTGTGTGTCTGTGTGTCTGTGCGTGATGTGTGTGTGTGTGTGTGTGTGTGTGTGTGTGTGTGTGTGTGTGTGTGTGTGTGTGTGTGTGTGTGTGTGTGTGTGTGTCTGTGTGTGATGTGTGTGTGTTAGTTGTCCGTGCGTTATGTGTGTGTGTGGGAGGGAAGGAGAGAAGGGAGTGAGGGAGAGAAGGGTGGAAGGAGAGAAGGGAGGGAGGAAAGGAGAGAAAGAAGGGAGAGAGGGAGGGAAGGAGAAGGGAGGGATGGAAGGAGAGAAGGAAAAAGAGGGAGAGGAAGGAGGGAGGGAGGGAAAAAGGGAACGGAGGGAGGGAAGGGAAGGAGAGAAGGGAGGGAAGGAAGAAGGGAAGAGGTCATGACTTGAGAATTAAGGGACAGAAGTTTAGGGGTAATACAAGGGGGAACTTCTTTACTCAGAGAGTGGTAGCTGTGTGGAATGAGCTTCCAGTGGAAGTGGTGGAGGCAGGTTCGATTTTATCATTTAAAAATAAATTGGACAGGTATATTGATGGGAAATGAATGGAGGGTTATGGTCTGATTGCAGGTAGATGGGACTAGGGGAAAATAAGTGTTCAGCACGCACTTGAAGGGACGAGATGGCCTGTTTCCGTGCTGTAATTGTTATCTATATTACTAAATCTCTGTTCTTGACCGGTTTTGGCCATCTGTGCTGCGATTTCCGAGAGAACGCCGCCACCTACGGCCGTCATTTTTGGCCACCTCGCTCAGAGCCACCCTCCGCCACATGTGTGCCGAGGATTTTTCCCGTCGATGAAACATGACAGACATATTAATGTTTTTACAAAATTCCCCATTTCTCTGCTGCCCCTGCTGGCGGCAGGGGGGAGGGACTATAAAACCAGGAAGTGGTGTGCCTCACAGTCTCTTCAAGATGGAGGAAGGCAGAGGGTCAAGTTTCTCTGAGCTGTGAATAACACCGAACACATGTCTACTCAAAAATGTCTATTGGTTCTAAAATGCTTGCAAAAAAATATCTATTGGTTCTAAAGCTTGCAAAAAAAAAAGTGTCTATTGGTTCTAAAATGGTTCATACTAGCGCCCCAACGGGTCCCACTTAGTCTAGTATGGTTATATGGTTATATGGAAGGGAGGGAGGGAAGCGAAGGAGAGAAGGGAGGGAGAGGGCCGGTGGCGGGAGTGGATGCCGGGGTCCGGGCGAACGGGTGTGAGCTGAGGCCGAGGTTTGTAAATGTTGCTCCAACCCCCGGCCCAGCC
This sequence comes from Amblyraja radiata, assembly GCF_010909765.2. Lineage (NCBI taxonomy): Eukaryota > Metazoa > Chordata > Chondrichthyes > Rajiformes > Rajidae > Amblyraja > Amblyraja radiata. The sequence goes on along the minus strand of NC_045963.1, from coordinate 64,114,974 downwards.
TTCCCTGTATTGTTCACTGCGTCTTTCCGGGGAGAGAGAAGGGTGAAGCCGGGGCTGTGTGTATGAAGCACGGCGACTGGAGGGACGGGAGAACTGCCTTGGGACCGTGAGGGAACGACCCATCTCCCCCTCTCCCCCTTTACCATTCCCCCTCATGCCCCCCTCCCCATCTACCCCTTTCTTCCTCCTCCACCCCTCTATTCTCTCTCCACCCCTCTCTCCCCCCTCCACCCAGGGTAGATCTACCCAAGCCGAGAGTAGATTACGTAAGTGCGGGGCCCCCTTAGGCGCGGGGCACAATTGGGAGCAATTGGCCCAATTGGCTTAAGGCCGGCCCTGGCAGGCGTTCCAGGAGGAAATCCATGCTTGAAGGAGCTGCACGAAATGGAACTACGCCGTGTCGCAGAGACAAAGTGACAGCACCGTAAGGAGAGAGAGAAGGGGGCTCGACGACTACCAACCACCGCCAGTCTCCACTGCCCTACGTTGCACCAAGGCGTGTGGATCGCGGATCGGCCTCTACAGACATCTGCAGACCCACATGTAGACGACCCTGTGGAGAGGAGAGGCCAGTCATTCTCGTTTTGAGTGACTGCCGATGATGATGATGATGATTATGTTAAAATCTGTCAGTTTTTGTTGTGGAATACAGAATTTCTTCTCATGATCTATTTGAAAATCTTGCCTGGGTTTAACCTTATTGAATGATGATGAATGATAATCTGCCTGAAACTAACTCGGTTTCTCTCCCCACCCGCAGCTCTGAGCTGCTGAGTGTTCCTGGCTTTTGTGTTATTATCCATCCTGCCTCTGCAGTCTTTTGCCTGTATCTCTTTATTGGGACAACATTTCTCCCTGGGCAATATTCTCTCTCCTAATAGATTTATAATTTTTTTTGTCATTGGATCTGATATTCTTCACACTGGATTTAATGTAAATATATACGTCAGGTTATTGTTCATTGACTGAGGCACAGCGTTCAACACCATTATCCTGTCCAAACTGAGGGATCTGGGTCTCTGCTCCATCAGCACAGGGGCACCTCAAGGCTGTGTGTTCAAACCCCTGCTCTACCCTCTGTATACCCGTGACTGTGTAGCCAGCTGCAGCTACAAAGCCATCTTTAAATTCTATGATGATACCACCATCCTTGGATGAGTAATGTCTAATGCTGAGTCAGGGTAATGGAGGGAGATCGATAATTTAGTTGAGTGGTGTCAGAACAAGAATTTTGCTCTCAGCATCAGCAAGAAAAAGGAACATACCTCGACTTCATCATATCCCCCCTGGTTAAATCCCTCCCTACCTATGTTCAAGCCACCTCAGGCACTCTCCGTCGTCTCCGGGCATTCCATTTTCTAGGCCCCCATCCCCTCATCTTCACCATGGATGTCCAGTCACTCCATACCTCCATCCCCCACCAGGATGGTCTCAAAGCCCTCCGGTTCTTCCTCGACCAGAGAACCAATCAATCCCCGTCTACAGACACTCTCCTCCGCATAGCGGAGCTGGTCCTTACCCTTACTAACTTTTCGTTTAACTCCTCCCATTTCCTCCAAATACAAGGCATAGCTATGGGCACGCGCATGGGCCCCAGCTATGCCTGCCTCTTTGTAGGGTACGTCGAACAATCCTTGTTCGAGGTGTACCCGGGCCCCATCCCCGACCTCTACCTCCGCTACATCAACGATTGCATTGGTGCTACCTCCTGCACCCACACACAACTCACTGACTTCATCCGCTTCACCACTAACTTCCATCCGGCACTCAAATACACCTGGACCATTTCTGACACTTCCGTACCATTTCTTGACCTCACTATCTCCATCGCAGATGATAGACTTCTGACCGCCATCCACTATAAACATACTGACTCCCATGGCTATCTGGACTGCACTTCTTCCCACCCTGCTTCCTGTAAGGACTCCATCCCCTACTACCAATTCCTCTGTCTACGCCTCATCTGCTCCCAGGATGAGGTGTTCCACACCACGGCATCGGAAATGTCCTCATTCTTCAGGGAACTGGGGTTCCTCTTCCCTACTATAGATGAGGCTCTCACTAGGGTGTCTTCAATACCCCGTAACATGGCTCTCTCTCCCCATCCCCCCACTCGCAACAAGGGCAGAGTCCCCCTAGTCCTAACCTTTCACCCCACAAGCCATCACATACAACAAACAGTCCTCCATCATTTTCGCCACCTCCAACGTGACCCCATCACCAGCCACATCTTCCCGTCTCCACCCCTGTCTGCTTTACACAAAGACCACTCCCTCCGTAACTCCCTGGTCAATTCTTCCCTTCACTCCTGCACCAACCGCAAGAGATGCTACACTTGTCGCTTTACCTACCCCCTCGATTCCATTCAAGGACCCAGCAGTCGTTCCAGGTGCGACAGAGGTTCACCTGCACCTCCTCCATCCTCATCTATTGCATCCTCTGCATTATCCCGCACACTAGAAACAATTTACAATTTTACCAAATCCAATTAATGTACAAACGTGTATGTTTTTGGAGTGTAGGAAGAAAACAAAGCACTTGGAGAAATCCCACATCGTCACACAGAGAACGTACAAACTCCGAAAAGATTAATGTGCCTAAGGCGAGTAAGTAAGGGTTTAATTGCTCCAGTCCACTTCCGCCGCATATGAAAAATAAACATTCTCGTCTCGTTATCATATCCCCATTCACACATCTCATTACTTTTCTTCCCTCCATTACATCTGGCTGTTTAATTCTTGCACTCTTTCTTGCATTTGTTTAATGCATTTTGTTTAGATATGGGTTGCGAATGTACATGTGCTTCCTATCTTCTGACATTTCATATAAATAATTTGCTCAGAAATGAATCAGAACAGCCTCAGATGACTTCTAAACCTTGATTAGCAAAGCAGTGAAACCTATTGATATCCATGCTTGGTATGAATCCCAGAGCAGTACACTTCAGTGTCCTTCTCACAGGCAACCGAGAACACAAAACATCTCAATTTTAAACAGAAATATTCAACTGTAAAATAGTAGATACACATCACTGCAATATGCAAATTGAACTTGAAAGCAGATGAAACTAACCCAGACTGGGCGACCCATCCTGGGACTGTACTTACCCACTGCACAGAGGAACAGAGTCAAGGTGGAGAATATCAGTGCAAACATGTTGCAAACTTGGTTTGCAAGGATTAGACTTTTGTTCATTCAGACCCGATGTTCCCGTTGCTGTTTTAGAAGCGACTGACCTCTACAACTTCCCCACAAGATTGTTTCATCACAAATGCGTGGAGTGTAAAGAGGAAGTCATGGGGAAAGTGGGCAGTGGAAACCACTGAAAATTTACTCTCAAACTGTAGGCAAACCACCAGAGTAGTTTTCACCATTCTCTCTGGATGCATCGACGATGGTCACAGATGCAAGTTTCAGACGTACTGAGGGCAAATCATTGTAGTCACCCCTGATGCTGAAGTAGGGTTGTACAGGGTGGTTCAAGAACTTGATGGTTGATGGAAAGAGGCTGTTCTTCAACTTGGAGGTAACAGCCTTCAGGCTCCTGTACTTTCTTCCTGATGGTACAGGGAGATGAGAGTATGGCCACGGTGATGCGGGTCTGTTTCTTGGCACCATTTGGCCAGTTGATCGATCTTCCCCAATACTCTGACTCATCATCATCCATAATTGGTTCAACTACGGTGGTGTCGTCGGCAGATTTGAAGATGGAATTGGAACTGTGTCCGGCCACACATTAATGGGTACAGAGTACGGGGCTGAACACCCAGCCTTGAGGTGCTCCTGTGCTGATGGTTCCTGATCAAGCAGGAAGTTTGGCTATGAGGTGGAGGAAATGCATTACTGATTAGGGAGAAGTTCACAGTGACACTTAGAGAGGACGTACTAGAGGATTAATCCACTGTGGGTAGTTTATTCACAGCGGGTAGAGTTCACAATAAACAAAGGCACGATCATGCTGACGGGATGATATAATGGGCCCTCCAAAAACCAGTAGGAAATAGAAGAACAAATATATATACTGATTACAGGAAACTATAAAAATATCCGGGTTAATTGGCTGCTGCAAATTATCCCAAGTATGTAGGATAGAACCAGTCTTTAATCTTTTTCTTTAGCCTTTCGCGATATAGTGTGAAAACGGGCCCTTCGGACAACTGATTCCAAGCCGATCAGTGATCATCCCGTACACCAGCACTAACCTACATACTGGGGAAATTTGTTATCATTTTTACCAAAGACAATTAACCTACAATCCTGTACGTCTTTGGAGTGTGGGAGGAAACCGGAGCACCCGGAAAAAGCCCATTTGGTCACAGGGAGAACGTACAAACTATGTACAGACACCAACTTTAGTCAGGGTTGAACCTGAGTTTTTTTGTGCTGTAAGGCAGCAACTCTACCGCTGTGCCACCGGGCCACCCAGTGTTTGGGGGATTGATGGTCGGCACGGATTCGGTTGGCCGAAGGGCCTGTTACCATGCTGTATCTATAAACTAAACTAAACTGAAAACCTGCGGACCGTGGTCAAACTTGTAACCGGTTTTGGACGGGGCAGAGAGAAACTTTCTGGCAAAAGTGGAAAATTGAGAATGCTAGTTTATAACCTCATTACTTCCTTTTCAGTGAAAATGCAAAAGTGTACAGGATAAAACAGAAATTCGTACCGACATTTATATTGTAATCTCCCTCTTCTGAAATATGTTACTCGACAGATTGCACAATTTCTTGTTCAGAGGCATCCTTAAATTTCTGCACTCTCATCATAAATGTAGTTCACCTGCCTTTTTGTCAATAGTACTTAACTCACATGCATCAAGAAAGACTCAAGAGTTAGCAATTAAAAATAATCCCTCCAAAATAAGCAGATGTGGTTTTCTTTAGAGTTGGCTTCCTCTTCCACTGCTTGTTAGAAATACATTTACCAATATGAATAAATTCAGATTTCAGGATGATATTGTTGCTTGCAAAATTTGGTTACTCGCTACACATCTCCTCTCTGCCCGACATACGGTCGCTTCATATAAAACTTCCCATTCTAATGTTGAAAGGCCTGGATAGAGTGGATGTGGAGAGGGTGTTTCCACCAATGAGAGAGTCTAGGACCAGAGGCCGTAGTACCTTTAGAAAAGAGATGAGGAGGAATTTATTTAGTCAGAGTGTGGTGAATCTGTGGAATTCATTGCCCCAAAAGGCTGTGGAGGCCAAGTCAATGGATATTTTGAAGGCGGAGATTGACAGATTCTTGATTACTACGGGTGTCAGGGATTATGGGAGAAGGCAGGAGAATGGGGTTGAGAGGGAAAGATATATCAGCCATGATTGAATGGCCAAGTGGACCTGATGGGCCGAATGGCCGAATTTTGCTCCTATAACTTATGAAGATTCATTCCTCGTTGGATTGATCATCCTAAAAATTGTCTGAAAACACTTACATGCTGGCCTCTCGTACATTCCTCATTGCTTTCAGTCAGCTATTGATGGTCATGCCTTTAACAAGCACCTCTCATTACCCCCACTTTCGCCCTCCCCACTCTTTCCACCACTCCCCCCTCCCACCCCCTGTCCAAGCTCTCATCCTATCTCCTCCTTTCTTAAAACGTTGTACTCTGATCAAGTGTTTCACACAAGCATAGAACAGTACAGCAGAGGGAAAGGTTCTTTAACCCACCATATCTGTGTCGAACATGATGCCAATTTAAACTATTCCCATCTGCCTGCACATGGTCTCACCATTCTCTACTTGTTAATGTCTTTGTCTAAATGACTATTAACTACCACTCAGATCTGCCTCCACCACTTCCCCCGGCTATGTGTTCCAGGAACCTAACACTCTGTGAAAACAAGAACTTGCCTCATATATATTCTTTAAACTTTCCCACTCTCATCTTAAAGCCTTGACATCTAATATTTGACATTTCTACTCTGGAAAAAAATACTCTGAGTATTCTAACCAGTCTATGGTGTTGTAGTCAAGCAACTCTGCGTGCAGATCCCAGAAGTGGATTTGTGATGTTTAGAACCAGGATTTTGCCATAAATGCCGTTGCCTTTTTATGCCTTTTTTGATGATTTCACCAGGATAATGCCTTTTTCACGAACGAGTGCCTAAATCAGCCTTTTTGCTAAAAGGTTGAACTATTTTCTCTAGTTGTACCGTGATTACAATGATGTTTTCTATGTTAACACATTAATATTAATGTTTTTTTAACGTGTTAACATAGTATAACATATGAAAACTTCTATCACCGGGCAAAACCAGGGGCGCCACCGTTGGTCGTTCATTCATTCATGCCGCTGCCCGCTGGTTCAGTCTTCTCCAAGATCTATTTAAAAAAGAACTGCAGATGCTGGAAAAATCAGAAGTAGACGACAAATGCTGGAGAAACAGCGGGTGAGGAAGAATCTATGGAGAGAAGGAATAGGTGGCATTTCGGGTCGAGACCCTTCTTCAAACTGATGTGGGGGGTGGGGCGGGAAAAGGAAAGGAAGAGGCGAAGACAGTAGGACTAGAAGGAGAGCTGAGAAGGCGGAGGGGGAGGAGGGAGAAGACAAGGACTATCTAAAATTAGAGAAGTCAATGTTGGGGTGTAGGCTACCCAAGCGAAATACCAAAGCTTGTCTCCTCACTACATTTACTGCTGGCTCCAGTCTCAAATCTGAGTTTTCGAGTGATTTGTGCAGGGCATTCATTGATGCTGGAATTCCATTGTGGAAATTGGAAAACAAATCTCTCAGAGGTTTTTTCGAGAAATACACAGAGGAACTTATACCAAGCGAGTCATCATTACAAAAAATTATGTTAACAGCAACTTCAACATTGTTGTGCAGAAAATTAGAGATGAAGTTGCATGCAACAAAATCTGGATCTCAATAGATGAGACAACTGATGCTGTGGGGAGATATTTAAGAAGGAACTGCAGATGCCGGAAAATCAAAGGTAGACAAAAATGCTGGAGAAACGCAATGGGTGAGGCAGCATCTATGGAGTCTGAAGAAAGGTCTCGACACAAAACATCGCCTATTTCCTTCACTCCATAGATGCTGCCTTAGATGAGTTTCTCCAGCATATTTGTCTACCTGTGGGGAGATATGTTGCCAATGTGGTCATCGGTACACTGGAGGCAGGTCAACCATCAAAGGAGTATTTGTTGACATAGGAAGTATTGGAGAAGTCAATCAGCTCAACTATTGCTCAGTTGTTTACCTCTTCACTTGCTGTACTTTGGGCAGAAGGTATAAAACACAAGAATGTTCTTCTGTTTGTGACTGATGCAGCTCTGTACATGAAAAAAGCTGTTCATGCTCTTAAAGTTTTATTCCCAAAATGTTGCATTTGACATGTTTAGCTCAAGGACTTCATAGAATTGCAAAGCACATAAATAGCTTGTTTCCAAATGTCGATTGCCTAGTTTTCAATGTCAAGAAAATCTTCCTCAAAGCACCATCACATGTGCAGTTGTTCAAGGAAATGGCACCTGAGATTCCGCTACCTCTTCAGCCCATTTTTACTAGGTGGAGTACATGGCTCTCTGCTGTACTCTACTATGCTGCAAATTTTGAAAAGATAAAAGAAATTGTCAACTGTTTTGAAGAAGAAGAATCTGCTCCAGTCCGGATTGTCAGTGAAATCATGCAGAAAAATTCCCTCCATCGCGATCTTGTGTTTATTGCTTCCAATTTTGCAAACTTCCCACAAGCTATCACTTCCCTTGAGAAACGTTGCGAAACATTAGTGAATAACTTGCAGGTTTTCAACAAAATAACTGACGATTTTGGTAAAATTCCTGGCGATGTAGGTAGAGACATACAAGGAAAATGTGAGAGAGTGATTTTAGCTAACAATGATCTTGAAGAAATACAAAACATAGCTTAAGTTCTCAAAGGTAGTTGTAATGCACAAGATATCAACATGAATATAGAGTCTGTAGCTTGTTTCTGGTATGCACTAGTGACCTCAGCTGAGGTAGAAAGACGTTTTTCACAACTGAAGCACATTCTGTCTGACAGAAGATAGTTTAACACCAGATAATTTGAAAACAATGCTGGTAATTATGTGCAACTAGGCAACTTCGGTAATTTAATATAGTATACCTTTATATTATCAATTTTAACCATATTTTGGTGGCGGAAATACATGCCTTTTTATGGCTATTGTCAATAAATGCCTTTTTCATGCCTTTTTGTAATTTTATTATTACTTTTTGCCAGCCTATTTTAGTGTTTTTTAGTGCCTAATCCTGGCTCTAGTCCGGGTGTCAGAGGTGATGGGGAGAAGGCAGGAGAATTGGGGTTGAGAGGAAGAGATAGATCAGCCATGATTGAATGGCGGAGTAGCCTTGATGGGCTAAATGGCCTAATTCTGCTCCGATCATAAGTGTTCTCCTGCCTTTTCCCCATCATCTCTGACACCCGTACTAAGCATGGGTAGAAATCGCTTTTAAAACATGGGGGGGACACAAAGGGAGAGGGCACAGAGGGGAGAGAGAGGGCGGAGAGAGAGGGCAGAGAGTGAGGGTAGAGAGAGAGGGCAGAGAGATAGGGCAGAGAGAGAGGGCAGATAGGGCAGAGAGGATCAATCGCACGTTATAACGTGCCGTCGACCAATTTTGCCACCGCTGAACAACCCCCCGTCCCCCAACATTACACCTTTCTTCACGGCAGCCCTGCAGATGTCTTGGTTCTGACAATTAAAGGGACCTATCCGGTAACAACACTATGAGCAGCTCTGGGCCGCCGCGCTCCCGACTCGAATCGACTCGACGCCTAACTGACACATGCTCCGTTCTGTGCTGAGTTTGCCGCGGTCCGGATAAAATCTCATGGTGGGCCATATGTGGCCCACGGGCCATATTTTGGAGACCCCTGATGAACGCATACGTACGTACGCATGATACGGTAATTACAGTTAGCTCTGCCGTAATTGGGAAGAGTGTAGTGCTAGCTTCCTTCCGTGGTGGGCGGGAAGCATGGACGGAAATCCCAGGGTGGGCGACAGGGGGGGGGACATATACCCTCCATGTTTTGAGAGGTGGGGGACATTCCCCCCCATGTTTTGTGAAACATGTATTTTGCAATCAGTTCCCATCCGACCGGGCTCTGCGGAGTCGGGGCCGCATGCATGGTCAGCTGGCTCAGAATCTGAAAACAATTAAATGTCATCCTTTGGTAATGATAAACGCTCATCCATTCCTCATACAATACACAAAATAGATTGCAGCAAAACCAAAACCGCCTTGGAATTTTACATTTATAAAAAGCTCTCGGGTTTAATGAGTACTGAAGAACGATTGGAGTCGTTTATCACTTCATTTCTCTGAGACAAAAACGATGTGTTAACTGTCGTATTAACACTGTTAGTTTGATGTGTCACCAACCAATACATCGATATGCATTCCTCAGTAAATATAATTGTGTTTTGACCTTCAAGTATTCCTGACGCATTCCTTTGAATAAAATTCACGGGAGAATTTCTTAAAACTGTCTGATGCGGGTATAATTACTATTTGAGCTTTGGAAGCAGACAAAAAATGCTGGAGGAACACAGCATCTATGTAAAGAAGGAAAATGGGATGTTTCGGGTCTCGACCCTCCTTCAGACCCTTTGTGAACTTTTGATGTATTGGTGGATGGGAAAGATTTAAACAGATATTGGAGGATCATTAAGGGACCCGGCGGTCGAGATGGTTTGCAGGTGTAGCCCCTCATTCACACATGTTATTCAGTTATTTTTACCCACAATTTAGGGATGTTATATGAAATTTAAAAAAATTAAGTATGTTTATATTTATTTTTGTTAGTTTATTAAAAGTTTATTTATGTATGTTTTTGTTTGTTTGTGAAAAGTCTATGTGTGTTGTTTTCTCTCTCTCTCTCTCTCTCTCTCTCTCTCTAGGTTAGCCGTTTAAATCTTTCAATAGCTACAACATGATAAATAACACTGGAAAAAACTGAAGCAAATAAAGGTAAACAGAAGCACTATCCTTGGAGGTGAGAGAGAGGGAAAACACTGCACGTAAACTTTTCACAAACTAACAAATACATAAATAAAGAAACTTTTGATGGGAGGAGATAAAATTGTTAGTTGTCATGCAAACTTGTCATCGGGCCGCCAGGCAATTGTGTCCCCCCGTGTTTTAAAAGTGATTTCCGCCCTTACGGGTAAAGAGTCCGGAGAATAGGCCTAAGTTATGTTTCGACATATTGGAAAACAATGGGAGGATTGTCCCCCACCTCTCAAAAAATGGGGTGGGGGGGCACATCTCCCTGGGATTTCCACCCATTATCAATGTGCACCCACAATGCTATGAAGGAGAGAGAGTTCTAGGTTATTGAACCAGCAGCGGTTAAGGAACATCGATATGTTTCCAGGTCAGTATGATGGGTGGATTGGAAGACAACTTGCTGCAATGTATCCTGAAGATGCTACAAGCCGCTGCTACTGTGTACCTGTGGTGGAGTGAGTGAATGTTGAGGATGGTTCAATGATTTTTATTCAATGATTCTCCAGTGCCCTCGAACAGGTTGGCCCACCGACCAAAGTCCCTCTCCTCGCCCGTCCGTCTCTGTGTCTCAGGGAACACTGCCTGCAGCCGACCCCGAAGGTGCTGGAGGTAATATCCTGGCCCCTCTAATACCAGCCTATACCGTTCTATTCTCACCAAGGGTTGAAGGCAAAGTGCTCTGCATAGGAAGAGATACGGATCTGTGACAGGTATCCCAATTCCCACCAGAGGGCACTGTTGTTCCATTATTCCACTTGAACTGTTATTTTCCCAAAGATACATTTTATTCCACTTATCAAATTCCAAAGTAACTTTAAGTGGTTGTCCACTTACCGATGAAATTGCAATAGAAGCATTTTGGCCCTGAGTTTTTCCCGATTCAAAGTATGATCTTTTAACCTTCCTAATATAGGCTGGGCTGCAATAGTGTTAAAGGCTTAGATGGGATGGAATGTGTTGAGTGTGTTCAGAATGGTTTCACCACACATAATAGAGGACTTTGCTATGGAGAGGGCAGAGCTTAACCTACTCTTGGGAAATAGGGCAGGGCAAGTGACTGAGATGTCAGTGAGGGAGCACTTTGGAACAATGATCAGAGGTCTATTAGTTTAGTTTGATTTAGTTTAGAGATACAGCGCAGAAACAGGCCCTTTGGCCCACCGAGTCTGCACATTAACACAAGCCTACACATATAGTACTAGAGACAATTTACACATATACCATGTATGCAAATCAAAGCCAATTAACCTACAAACCTGTACGTCTTTGGAGCGTGGGAGGAAACTGAAAATCTCGGAGAAAACGCACATGGTCACGGGGAGGACGTACAAACCTGTGGTCGGGATGAACCAGGGTTTCCAGCGCTGCAAACGCTCTAAGTCAGCAACTCTACCGCTGCGCCCCATTTTAAAATACTTATGGAAAGGAACAGAACTGGTCCACAATTTAAATTTTAAATTAGGGAAGGCTAATTTTAACAGTATTAGAAAAGAGCATGCAGAGATTAATTAGAGTAAGATGTTTGCTGGCAAAGACATCCTTAATCCATCACAATTCACCCAGCAACAAAACAGATCCTTGGCTGACACCATCTCCCTGGCCCGACACACATTTGCATTGATATTAGTTTATTATTAACCCGTGTACTGAGATACAGTGAAAAAACTTTGTTTTGTGTGCTATCCATGCAAATCATACCCCACATGAGTACAATCACACCAGGCACAGAGAAAGTCCAAATAAATTTGTACATGGTACCTACCGCAGTGAGTAGGTTGGGAGATCCAGGCTAAACTTAATTTTAAGCTATCTCCCAATCTATCTTTGAGTCCTGGCAAAAACCTCGTAAATCTTCTCTGTGCTCTTTTTCAGCTTGATAACATCTTTCCCATAACATGTTTCCCAAAATACACTAAATGCAGCCTCACCAACGTCTTATACGTGTACAACATGACCTCCCAACTTCTATACAGGGCTCTAACTGATGAAGGCCAATGTGCCAAAAGCCTTTTTGACCATCCTATCTACCTGTAATGCCACTTTTAATTACCTATATACCTGTGCTCCTAAATCCCTCTGCTCTACCATTTACTGTGTAGATTCTGCCCATGTTAGTGTTCCCAAATGCAACACCTCACATTTCTCTGTATTAAATTCTATCAACAATTGCTCAGCCCACCTGCCCAATCAACAAGATCCTGCTGCAACTTTTGATAACCATGTTCACTATCTACAATACCACCCACTTTAGTGTCATCTGCAAACTAGCTAACCATGCCATGCACGTTCTCGTACAAATCATTGATACAGATGACAAACAGCAATGGGCCCAGCATTAAACCCTGAGGCACACCACCAATCACAGGCCTCCAGTCTGAAAAAACAACCCTCCACCATCACCCTCTGCTTCTTTCAGACATCAATTATCCATCCATTCATCGATATCTCCATGAATCCCATTGGACCTAACCTTCTAGAGCAGCCTACCATGCGGCACCTTGTCAAATGCCTTACTAAAATACATGTATCCAATGTCCACAGCTCTACCTTCATCGACCTTTTTGGTCACATTCTCAAATAACTCAATCAGATTCGAGCGACACGACCTCCCATGTACAAAACCATGTTGACTATCACTAATCAGCCCCTGTACATCTAAGTGCATAAATATATTCGTATCCCTCAGAATACTCCCTAGTAACTTTCCAACCACAAATGTTAAGTTCACTGGCCTGTAGTTTATCTCCTTTTCCCTGCAGCCCTTCTTGAATAGAGGCACAGCATTTGCCTCCCTCTACTCTTCCGGCAACTCGTCTGTATTTAACAATGATTCATAAGTCTCTGCAAGGGCTCCTCGTTTCCCACAGTGTCCTAGGATATAACTGATCAGGCCCCGGAAATTTGTCCATCTTCATATGCTTCAGGTAACTTCAGCATGTCTGCGACCATAATACCGACTGCTCTCAATCCTCTTCCAGTGACTACCATCCTCCTGTCTTTCTCCACGGTAAAAACACTTGTTGAGGACCTTGCCCATCTCCTGTGGCTCCACACAGAATTGACCACTTTGATTCCTGAGGGGTCCCACACTTTCACTGGTTACCCTTTTTCCTTTTATGTGCTTTTAATATCTCTTGGGATTATCCTTAGTGCTATCTACCAGAGCCATCTCCAGTCCCCTTTTTGCCCTTCTGATTTCCCTTTTTAGCTTAGTTCCCGAAACTCCTCCAGGGATACACTTGATCCCAGCTGCCTATACCTGTCCAATGCCTTTTTCTTAGAACTCTTGACCATTACAGAAGTACTCTTGACCATATACAAAAATTGGGGCATCATGATATTTCTGCACAAGTTATTGGTGAGACCACACTTGGAGTACTGTGTGCAGTTTCAGTCGCTAGTTATTGGAAAGATGTCACTACGTTGGAGAAGGTGCAGAAGATTCACCAGGATTTTACTGATCCTTGCAGGCCTAAGTTATAAAGAGAAGCTAGACTGGCTGCGACCTTTTTCCTTTGGAGCATAGGAAGCTGAAGGTGATCTTTCTGAAGTATGTAAAATGACAAGAGGCATGGATAAAGTGAACACACAGTTTATTTCCTCATGGTACAGATTGTAAAACTGGACGACATTGGCTTAAGGTGAGAGGGACGATATTTAAGAGAGACCACAATGCAACATTTCACTCAGCCCTCTCCTATTATCTCAAACATAGCTCCACAGTTTAAGCTGCATGTTTATTAGAAAGCAGCAACATCTATATACAGGCAGTTGAACGATTTGAACAATCAATGCAATATTTTAAAGCAGTAAACAATAACGTGAGGAAGTCTATACAACCATTGCAATGTCTCCATATACTTGATTGTCTTTAAATTCTTATCATACTTTGGGAAGCAACTAGCTGGCTGATACATGCCATCAACCAGCTTCAATGTAGATGTCACTTATTTTTCCTATACTTTTATCAATGGGAGAATGGTGTGGAAAGGGATGTTTTTTCTTGATGCACATATCCCAAACGTTCCTTCTAATAAACGTCTCTTGTGTCAAACACAAAGCAAATGGAACTCTGGCCTTATACCTTTACATGTCCGACGTGTCTGCCTGTGCAGATATCATCCAATCTTCCTTCAATTAAACAGGACGCCGAGACAGTTCAGCGGTGGGACACTTATTTGCTGCCTGTTTATAGAAAATTAAACAGAAACCAGTTACACAAAGCAAAATGGTGAAGAATGCATGAGTCTGAAGGGTCATGTGTTCATGTTCTCCAGAGATGCTGCCCGACACCTTGTGATAATACAGCACTTTCTGTGCTTCAATGCACGAGTTCAAATCAGTTCCAGACATTGCCCGAACTGTTCCGTTGAGTGTCTAAACACTGTTCTCGAATAACTTTGAACCCCATGGGATCTTAAATTCATGGTCACAGAGCTATATAGCATGGAAACAGGTCCTTAAGCCCACCTTGTCCATGTTAATCAAGTTGTCATTCTGGGCTAATTCCACTTACCTGCATTTGGCCCTCTTGACCCTTTCCTATTCAAATATCTGTCCAAATGTTCTTTGAAAGTTGTAATTGTATCGGATTCTGTAGCTTTCTCAGGCAACTCATTTGGGAAATGGACTACTGTCTGCATGAAAAAGTTGCCTCTAAAGGTCCCTCAAAAACTTCTCACCTCTCATCTCAAACATATACCCTTTAGTTTTACATTCCTCTACCATGGAAAAAAGGCTGTGAGTATTTACTTTATGAATGTCCCTCATCATCTTGAACACCACAATAAGACCGACCACCCCTCAGACTCCAAATTTGAAAGTTCCAGCCAAGGCACCTCTCCTTCGAGATTCCCCACCAGATCAAGTTGCTTCTCTCTGCCCAGCATAGTCAGGTTAATTCCCGGGATGGCGGGACTGACATATGATGAAAGAATGGATCGACTGGGCTTATATTCACTGGAATCTAGAAGGATGAAAGTGGTTCTTATAGAAACATATAAAATTCTTAAGGGATTGGACAGGCTAGATGCCGGAGAAATGTTCCCGATGTTGGGGGAGTCCAGAAACAGGGGTCACAGTTTAACAATAAGGGGTAGGCCATTACGACTGATATGAGGGGGTGGAAGATTGCAACCTTTACGTGGTCCGCCCTGTTTCGATGAATGCAATCAACCTGGCGTGCACAATCAAATAGAACAAGTTTACAGCTACAACTTTGGCTGTGCACACCATAAGGAAGAAGAAGACTGATATGAGGAAAAACATTTTTACCCAAAGATTTGTGAATCTGTGGAATTCTCTGCCACAGAAGGCAGTGGAGGCAAATTCACTGGATGTATTCAAGAGAGAGTTAACCCTCTTAGGGCTAACGGAATCAAGGGACATGGGGAGAAATGTAGAATGGGGTGCTGATTTTGGATGATCAACCATGATCACATTGAATGGCAGTGCTGGCTCAAAGGGGCTGAATGGCCTACTCCCACTCCTATTTTCTACAGTGCATTCCGAAAGTATTCAGACCCTTTCACTTTTTACACATCCAACCCTAAGCACACAGCCAAGACAACGCAGGAGAGTGGCTTTGTGACAAGTCTGTGAATGTCCTTGAGTGGCCCAGCCAGAGCCTGGACTTGAACCCGATCGAACATCTCTGGAGGGACCTGAAAATAGCTGTGCATCGACGTTCCCCATCCAACCTGATATTGCTTGAGAGGATCTGCAGAGAAGAATGGGAGAAATTACCCAAATACAGGTGTGCCAAGCTTGTAGCGTCATACCCAAGAAGACATGGCTGTAATCACTGCCAAAAGTGCCTCAACAAAGTACTGAGTAAAGGGTCTGAATACTTATGTAAATGTGATATTTCAGGGTTTTTTAAATTACTTTGCAAAAATTTCTAAACACCTGTTTTTGCTTTTTTATTATGGGACATTGTGTGTAGACCGATGATAAAGAAATGAATTTAATCCACTTTAGAATACGGCTGTCACATAACAAAATGTGGAAAAAGTGAAGTGTTCTGAATACTTTCTGAATGCACTGTATGTTTCTATGTTCTATGTTTCTATAGAGAACCCATTAAAATCGAAAACACTTTAGTAAGACCCCACTTTCACCACCCAAACGGAAGGCAATTTAAGTCAATTTGTGACTTCTGCCGAAAAAAATTAACCCTGCTTCACCCTGATGGTAATTAAGGTAAGAATAGGGTTGAGTTCTTGCTTAGTGACAGATGCCCTCTCTCTGATGTCATAGTGACCGATCACTGAAGGAAGTGGTCAAGGAATGCGAGTTTCATCTTGATCACTATCGTCCAATCCCCAATAATTCATGGAACAGTTTTTGTTGGAAATGTCAGAGACAATATCTGAAACCAAGGTGGGATAATGAATTAGAAATTGACTTGAACTGGATCCCTTGACCCCGGATTAAATATTCAGTGTTACCAGGATTGCAAGGATGTGTGTTCATAGCCAGATTATCTGACTCAGTGATGGATGTTAATTTACTCTCTGAACCAAACTTGCAGTCAGACTGAACTCCTGTCGGCCCATCTCCACGCTTGTCGTTCCTGTCTAAATCCTCAACATTTCTGCAGCAGTTGACAGATATCACATGGTGCAGATGCGACAATGTCAACAGTTACTGGAACGTACCTCAGAGATGATCGTAGATGGACTGAGTGCGTCTTTGCAAATCCTAGCAGAAAACAAAGAAATGTTGGAAACAGCAGCTTAGCAACTCGTGCTCATCAAAACGCTTCAACGTCTTAAATGTGACTTTTCTTACCATGTAGATGGCGTTTGGATCTGCCTGGTGATCTCCTGAGTTCTACAGCACAACACAATCAAACAGTTACTTTGGTCAAAAAGCTGGCTTCAGAATTCACTGCAGTCACCATGGCCACTCGTGTTATTGAAAACTGCTAAGTCAGGTGCCAAGTGCACAGAAGGAAGTGGAGGAGGATCAGGAAGATGAAAGGAACAGAATACTGGGCACTTCACTCAAACCCCATTGGCAGGGGGTGTTGAGCAGCCTGAGAACAGACTTTGTTTCCCCATCTCTGAAACTCACAGTCAGTCTGTGGTCGGGCAACTGGAGGGAGAGAGGAAATAAATCGGAGCAGATGGTCTGAAAGATTGTAGCAGGAATCCTGGCAGCTCCCTTCATTGTG
This sequence comes from Amblyraja radiata, assembly GCF_010909765.2. Taxonomy (NCBI): domain Eukaryota; kingdom Metazoa; phylum Chordata; class Chondrichthyes; order Rajiformes; family Rajidae; genus Amblyraja; species Amblyraja radiata. The sequence continues at coordinate 64,097,794 of NC_045963.1, read as the reverse complement.
TTCAGGAGAACAAGTACTGAATATGTTCAGTACGATGATGAGACATGATGGAACTACACTCATAAGATAAATATAACTTCTCCACACAGTGAAACGACTGCAATCTCTAATCTGGGACACACACTCCATGGAAATGGGAACAGCAAGCACACACACACACACCACACACACTCCATGTCATGCAGGAGTCAGCAGTTTCAGCGGAGCTGAAGTACTAAGAATGATTATCATCAAAGTCATGGGGAGAGATTTTTGAAAGGATTCTGAAACCATATTGCGACAATACCCAATAGGCTGTGGGCCGAGGAGCTTTTTCGTTCAGGTTCGTGACTCAACTCACAAAACTACCTGAATTTTTAACATATTGTGTAAAAATATTATATAAATCATACCTGAAACTCGTCAAGTACAAAACCTGCACATTTTGTTTAAATATGACAAAAACTTCCAATTTTCCGAGTTGTAAATTGTCCAATCAATGCACTTTTGACATTGAGGTCGGACGCAAATTGACCAATCCCGCACTTTGTTTTATGGTCGCTAGGCAGCGAGGACTCTGGGATCATGGCTGCCTCCTCATTACATCAACAGCAATAACAAGGTTAGATTAGATTAGATTAGATTATTTAATGACCACACAGTCAAGCTGGTGGAATTCAGGTTCAGTACAGGATGTTACAAGGTAGGCTGATTCCCGTCAAACATAACATAAAACACAACATCATACAATATACAGTACATGCATGGGGAGGATATGTGCTGTTATCATAGTGTGTTCAGAATTCGGATTGCGTGTGGGTAAAAACTGTTTTTAAATCGAGATGTCTTGGCGGACAGTGAGCTGTAGCGCCTTCCTGATGGCAGCAGGTGGAAGATGTGGTGAGCTGGTTGGGAGGGATCAGAGATGATTTTCTTCACCCTTGACACAGACCGTTTGTGATGGAGTGATTCTATTGATGGAAGGGGAGTGCTGATGATTTTGGATGCTTTGTTAACTATGCGTTGTAATTTATTATGGGAGTGAGTGTCTAAACTGCTGAACCAGACTGTAATTGATGAAGTGAGCATCCAAGGATAAAGGTAATGCTAACCTTGTTGATAATTTTATTTTTCAATTGATTTATCTATATAAAGTTTGGATGTGAATTGTTAAATAAAAATTATAAATAACAAATGTACAGCTCGGGTTAGGATTAGGGTTAGGGTCAGGGTTAGGGTCAGGGTTAAGGTTAGGGTTAGGTTTAGGGTTAGGGTCAAGGTCAGGGTCAGTCAATTAATTAGGCTGGTTCAGGAGCTGGACCTCGGCTGCACTCATTCAAAAAACGCAAACAATTATATTATATTAATTATATTATTTTTATATAATATAATTATACATAATTATATATGATTACATTCATATTCACAAATCATATATTTATATAGATAGATGGTATAATAATATATAGTTTAAATAGACTGCATCACGGAAATAGGCTTCCCATGGTGTAACATGGGAATTGGACACTAGATGGCGCGCACATTTTTAATCTCATTTTTTTATTAGTTTAATTAATTAATGTGCAACTTTTGGCACTGACGAGTTATGACTTCCTTCTCAATTATATTTTATCCAAATCTGTGCAAAATTTCATGTAGTTCCGAGACATGAGTCACGAAAGTTGATTTCTAGACACATTTTTGATGCTCAGCCCACAGCCTACAATGATCCACAAGGCTAGTGGAGTAAATACCTGATGGGAAGCTAATAGCACACCATCAGGGAGAGAGATCCCAGCACAGGTCTGCTTATCCCAGAAAACTATCAGAACTCACCGGGACATTTCTTGCCACGGAAATTTTTTCATAATCTGCTCCTGGGGTCTGATCATCAGCCGCTCCGGACTGGGCTGTGAAATAGAGAACAAGGTCTCACAATGAGCAGCCTTGGAGCTGTAAATCCCACTTTGCTGCCCAACAGCATAATGACGGCTTTTTGACAATCGTAACCAGCCCTTCCGTTTCACTAACCACACAGCAATCAGATCAAACTGAATTATTTAGTCACACATACAGGACTGGTGGCTTCCAGAAGCTCTGCGTCTGATGAGGCAAATGGCTCCAGTAACAGCAAGAACTCCCAGCACCAAAGGTAGAATGATCCAGGCAAGGTACATCACCACATCTTGATTTTCCTTCATTTGAGAATCTGCAAACAAATCACATCATTGGGTAAACATCAGGGAAAAGTAATGTCAGTGCAGAAGGAAACCACTTGGCCCATCTTTCTGCGCCAGCTCTTTGAAGAGGTGAAAAGTCAAATGTTGCTTCTCCTGTGTTTTTGCATGGAGACACGCCGTATGAGTGCGAGTGGTTGCTGGGGACGGACGAGGTGGTGACGGGATTTTATTGGATCTGGTTAAAAATGCAAAGAATGATCGGATGAATATGGCAAGTTCCTGGGTGGAAGGTAAGGAGCAAAGGAACTATGTTCTTATCCACTCCTGGAAAGAGGAAGAGTGAGAGCATAGATGCTGAAAATCAATAAGATATGATTAAGGACTCTGTCCACTCTAGTAGAGGAGAAGTCACTGTTCAGGATGAAGGAAGATATTTCAGTGGCATCTCTTAGGGTAACTTATTGTTTCTTCCCATCATCATTTTGGCTCAGTTTGTCCTGCTAGATGTGTCCTTGAGCACACTGTTAACAACCCATCTCACAGACAAGGAAGCCTAATATGCTTACAAATCATCACATTGAATTCAATCAGAGATATTTCCTTTGTACTACCCATTCCTTCCTTCTCACAGAAATGTTTTAATTCTGTTTTTCTTTCTCCACAGATGCTGCGTGGCCTTATGGTGGTCACAGGGATAACATATAAACTCTGTACAGACAGCACCCCTAGTCAGGATTGAACCTGGGTCTCTGGCACTATAAGGCAGGAACTCTACCGCTGCGCCACTGTGCTGCCCCATTGACCATAAATCTGTATATTTCAAAATGATTACATAAAATGACAGAGATAGATTGGAATAGGGGGCTTACATTGGGGGAGGGCTAATTTCACAACATTAAGTCAGGACCTGGCAAATGTAGACTGTGAAAATTTACTTACCTGTAAGTCAAAATCTGCACAGTGGGAGACATTCGAAGGAGAAAAAACAAGAACTCAAGGTCAACATATTTGTGTAAGGGTGAATGTCAAGCGTAACAAGAATAGGGAACCAAGGATGCAGAGAGTTGGATAAAGAGAAAATAGGAAGCATATGGCTAACGGGGCCGGCAAGTGGGAGTGTAGCGGGCCTGAGCGGTAGAAAGAAAATGTAAGTTTTTAAAGGGAAATACTTTGTCAAATCGAACAAAACTTGCTACTGCACACCCCAGGCGAATAGTGAGTAAGTTGGGCCTAACATTGTTGAGATATTGTGTACTGGTTTCATGGGCGGAAATCCCAGGGGGACGGGGGACACACATCCCCTCCATGATTTGAGAGGTTGGGGACATGGTTTGTAATCCGGATTTTGAAATTCGGTGAAAAAAAATCTATTAAAAATCTCCGCTTTCCGCAAGACAGAGGCGGTGGGACTGATGATCGAGGCCGCCGATTGGACTAGAGAGACGTCGGGCAGCAGGCAATGGGTGGTGGGGGGGGGGACATGATGATTCAGCGCGATGATTGCAGGAGGGAGGTGTCGGTCAGAGGCGGATGTAGGGGGGGTGGGACTGAGAATAGAGCGCGGTGATTGGAGGAGGGAGACGTCCTGGTGGAGCAAAGATCATAGAGCGGAGCATTAATCGGACCGTTTGCAGAGTCTTTTCTCGCCCAGCGCGGATAAAACCAGCCGCGGGATCTTTTCCCGCCCCGTGGTCAAATTGCTGCGTCGAGGCGATTGAGGGTCCCGATGTTGAAGCCCCCGCCCGGGGATGGAAGATCCCGCGGCTGGTTTTAGGCAATAGACAACAGACAATAGACAATAGACAATAGGTGCAGGAGTAGGCCATTCGGCCCTTCGAGGCAGCACGGCCATTCAATATGATCATGACTGATCATCCCCAATCAGTACCTCGTTCTTGCCTTCTTCCCATATCCCCTGACTCCACTATTTTTAAGAGCCCTATCTAGCTCTCTCTTGAAAGCATCCAGAGAACCTGCCTCCACCGCCCTTTGAGGCAGAGAATTCCACAGACTCACCAGTCTCTGTGAGAAAAAGTGTTTCCTCATCTCCGTTCTAAAAGGCTTACTCCTTATTCTTAAACTGTGGCCCCTGGTTCTGTACTCCCCCAACTTCGGGAACATGTTTCCTGCCTCTTGTGTGTCCAAACCCTTAACAATCTTATATGTTTCAATGACACTTCCTCTCATCCTTCTAAACTCCAGAGTGTACAAGCCCAGCTGCTCCATTCTCTCAGCATATGACAGTCCCGCCATCCCGGGAATTAACCTTGTAAACCTATGCTGCACTCCCTCAATAGCAAGAATGTCCTTCCTCAAATTAGGGGACCAAAAGCGCACACAATACTCCAGGTGTGGTCTCACTAGGGCTCTATACAACTGCAGAAGGACCTCTTTGCTCCTATATTCGGTTCCTCTTGTTATAAAGGCCAACATGCCATTCGCTTTCTTCACTGTCTGCGGTACCTACAAGGCAGTGAAGCCGCGCCGGGTGATGATATGCCCCGCGAACGGGCCGATTCAAGCCCCACGATTCAGGGCGGACGAAGCTGCTGTTGCTGGAGTTTGTAGTCGGTCACCAACCAGGTCAGCTCCCGATGTTATCATCCACAGGGCCCATGGCTGAACCCTCTGAAGCCTCGCGCATGAGTGTGTGTGCGTGCGGCCACCAAGAAATTGTGTGTCCCCCATGTTTTGATAGATACATAGATACATACATACAACTAGACAAACAAACAAACAAAAAAACAAATATACATACATAAAAGACAAGAGTTTTAGTACTATACTAGCCCAAGTGCAGACCCGTTGGGTCTGATCCCCCAACGTGCGGTTGTGGGGGGGCACACACTAACTATCCACCTCCCCCCCCCCCCCCCCGCACTCACTCTAATTACCCCCCTTGATATTAGGGGGTAGAGAGTGAGGGCAGAGAGAGAAGGGGCAGAGACAGAGACACAGAGAGAGGGGCAAGAGGCAGAGGAGGGTGGAGAGGAGGATATGAGGGAGGGTGGGTGAGGGGGGAAAGGTGGGGGAGGAGGGGAGGAGAGAGAGAGGGTGAGAGTGAGGCGGTGCTGAGAGGGGGGAGTGGAGAGAGGTGGGGAGCAGGGAGGGGGAGGTAGGGGGAGGGTGCAGGGAAGAGGGTAGGAGGTGTGGAGGCGAGGAGGTTTAAGGAGAGGGGATGGAGGGGAGGAGGGGAGAGAGAGAGAGGGGGGGAGAGGGGGGGGAAGAGAGGGGGGGGAGAGAGGAGGGGGAGGAGAGAGAGGGGAGAGAGGGGGGGAGAGAGGGGGGGAGAGAGGGAGGGGAGAGGGGGGGAGAGAGAAAGGGGGTGAGAGAGGGGGGAGAGAGGGGGGAGAGAGAGAGGGAGAGAGAGGGTGAGAGAGAGAGGGGGAGAGAGAGAGGAGGGAGAGAGGGGGGGGAGAGGGGGGAGAGAGGGGGGGGAGAGGGGGGGGGGACGAGAGGGGGGGAGAGAGGGGGGGAGGGGGAGAGAGGGGAAAGAGGGGGAGAGAGAGGGTGTGCTGAGAGGGGAGGGGGAGAGGTGGGGAGCAGGGAGGGGGAGGGAGGGTGGAGGGAAGGGGGTAGGGGTGTGTGGAGAGGAGGGGGTTAGGGGAGGAATGGGGATGGAGGGGAGGGGGGAGAAAAAGAGGGGAGAGAGAGGGGGGAGGGGGGAGAGGAGAGGGGGGAGAGGGGGGAGAGGGGGGAGAGGGGGGAGAGGGGGGAGAGGGGAGGGGGGAGAGGAGAGGGGAGGAGAGGGGGGAGGAGAGGGGGAGGAGAGGGGGAGGAGAGGGGGGGGGGGAGAGGGGGGGGGGAGAGGGGGGAGGAGAGGGGGGGAGGAGGGGGGGGAGGAGAGGGGGGGAGGGGGGGGGGGAGGGGAGGAGGGGGGGTGGGGGGGAGGGGGGGGAGGAGAGGGGGGGAGGAGAGAGGGGGGAGAGGAGGGGAGAGGGGGGAAAGGAGAGGGGGGAAGGAGAGGAAAGGGGGGAGAAGAGAGGGGGGAGAGAGGAGAGGGGGGAGAGAGGAGAGGGGGGCAGAGAGGAGAGGGGGGGAGAGGAGGGGGGGGTAGAGGAGGGGGGGTAGAGGAGGGGGGAGAGGAGAGGAAAGGGGGTGAACCTAAAAAAACAATTTAGAACCAAAAAAAGACACATTCTGCAAGCATTGTAGAACCAAAAGAGACACATTTTGCAAACATTTTAGAACCAATAAACACTTTTTGCACACATTTTAAAACCAATAGACACATTCCATTCTATGACGGGTTCCCGTTGTGACACCATGGCAACCCTCCCCCTACTGCGCAGGTGTGGCCAGCAAGTTGAAACGCGACTGCCATGTTTGTTAACATTTAAAAAGTCAATAACTTTTAAAATATAACATCAATCTGAACAAAACAGAAAAAAGGGTGTGGGAGGAGCGACTCCAATAGGAAATTAATTGTCCGTGCTTGGTTAAAAGATGGGCCCTGTTCCGTGAGCACAAAATGGTGGGGTCAGATTCAGGCTAACACAATAAGATGAAGTGTGACTGTAAGCTTGGAATTAGGAGCCGGGGCCGAAAAGTGATGTTCCACAAATAGCTATCAGATGTGTATTTGTCTGTCCAATTCATTAAAAAGCACAAAACAAATGCATGAAAATGAATCGGTATGGGGAAGTTGGGCCGAAGGGCCTGTTTTCACACTATGACTATGAAAACTAGAAGATTCAATATTTTTAATGTTTTTAATATTGTAAATATTGTAAACTGAAATTAAAATGAACGCACAAAACCGCTATCCCACCCCTGGCATGCTCTATATCTATACTAATGGAGATCGTTTAGTATTGTGTAAACTGAACTTACTAATGACAATCATCTGGATCCCGTTCCCTCTGATATCTCCCCACACTGTGCAGTAATAGACGGCAGAGTCATTGAGCGTCACGTTTGTGACATTCAGGATGAAGCTGCTGTTGGAGGCGTCTTTGAACGGCTGGAACCGCTCAGTGAAGCCTAGTCTCCTTCGTACGCTGCCTCCTGCGTCGTGTGTTAAAACCCACTCCATGTCCTGCCCGGGTAGTTCTCGGTACCAGTGAACATCAGTGTTTCCCACTTCAGCATTCTCCATGGAGCACCATAACCGTGCCGTGTGACCCTCAGTGACACGCTCCAGCCTCGGGAATTGGATCAGGATCGGAGGATTTGCAACTTGAAAGGGAAAATATCAACAGATGAACACTAATGTTGGGGTTGCTAAATACTTTATGTGTTTCAACTTAAAATACATTCATCCTTTGACATTAGATAATCTCATGTAAAAGTAATGCTAATTTGGTTAGTATCTGATATTAAATTCATGATTGCAGCTGATTGCAACTTTCTCCCTGTTCACAATTATCTTTCATTCTCACTTTCTCTTTCTCTCTCTCTCCCTCCAGTGTTGGGAGGCGTTGCCTCACAATGGGGATTTCATTTTTAATTTAGCTTTGTTTAAACGTTTATTTAGTCGTTTGTTGCTACACAGAGATAAGCAGATCTCTGTATATTGGAGGAATAAGAGGGTATGGAAATAGTACAGATAGATCATTGAGGTGGTAATGTTTAGTTTACTTTAGTGTAGAGATGCAACATGGAGACAGGTCGTTCAGTCCACTGAGCCCATGCTGACCATCGAGTTATTGATCTCAGTGTGGCAGACGGTGCAACTAATAGTGCCTGTGCATAAACTGTGAATGGCTCGATTGTAATCATGTATTGTCTTTCCGCTGACTGGTTAGCAGGCAACAAAAGCTTTTCACTGTACCTCGGTAGACGTGACAATAAAGTAAATTCAAGCAAAGTGATTATAAATGAAGAAACTAACCTCCCTATACTGTAATTTCTTTACATTCATCTGTTCACACTATGAGTACCTCTCTGGCAATGCCGGATTATATTCTCCATCCTGATCTCAGAACGCAGTAACGAGTGATCTGCATTATTCAGTTAAAAAATAATTTTGGCCTATTTTCATTCTCCATTTTGCAGTGTGAACTTCTAATGATGTCTGTCTCTGTAAAACTGACAACATGACATCTTGATTCCTCATGATGTTAGGATTGGAAATAGAACCAATTTAAATACTCACTGGTTACATTCAGCTTGGTTCCATCTCCAAATAAATGCCCGCAAATGCCGCAGATGTAATCAGCAGAGTCGGTAATCTCCACCCCTTTGATGGTCAGTGAGTAGCTGTTACTGGTGTTGTTCCTGGAAAGCTGAAATCGATTGGAGAAGCCCGGTGACCTGTAAGTGCGGCCATCGACATAAAGACTAAGTTTGATTTCTCCATTACGTGAGTTGTACCAGTGAACAGTGAATTTGTTCACAATGTTATTCACATCGGTGCTGTTCAGGACACACCGTATCTCCACTGTTTCACCTTCACGAACCACCAGAGCTCCTGGGGATTGGATCAGGTATGTGTTTGACTTTAGACCTGTGGGTAATAACAAGCAAAGATCAGAACAGATGATGACCACAAAAATAATTTGAAACGAAAGGCAGCATGAAAGCTCTTGGATATTCATGAATGTTCTGCACATGTATCCTCAATTTGTAAACTCTTTTGTTTTCTCCTTGTCAAGTTATTCTTATAATAAGGCTCGTACAACGACGTAATCGGAGTCTGTCTTTATTTAGCAACTCTGTACAGCAGCAGCAGGCTCGTGTGCATGCCCGGGCATCTCCTCCGCCCAACCTCCGGTTCCGCCCCACAGCGCCCTCTTCAGCCCGGATGCTGTCACTGCAGCCTGTCCTTACACTATTATTCCATAATACCACATCTCCCTTTCTTTGAGAACAAAGGGTGGACTACCTTTGTCTCTGTAGGTCTTAAGGGGTTTATTCTGCCCTTTTGCTGGAAGACCTGTCCCTGATCTGTCCCTGTCTCAAGCATGCAAACTAGAAATAAAATAACTTACGCGTTACCATACTGTGAACTATTACTTTAGCAGGCTGTGTTCTTCAAAACTTAAACTCTCAGGTTTCAGGTAAATGTAACAGGTTTAGCAGAACAATTTCACAATCACTTTTTCTTTACCGTAGAAAACAAATCAATAAATCACCAATCAAGTCTCTTCGGCTTTCTAACCTCTCTCCCACACCTGGTCTGCACAGTCTCTGTGGTGGGGCCCTCTCTGCTGGGTGATGTTGTCACTGGTGGAGCTGGCTCTGGTGTAGGTGAATCTTCTCCCACCGGTGGCTCATCCGCGTCGACTACCCCACTGTTGGTCTGCAGCGGCACCAAGTGATGCCGGTTCCTCCTCAGTGTGCCCTGAGGCACCTGGACGATATAAGAGTGAGGGGTATTGTGTGTAGATCGCACTGTGCCCTGGACTCGTGCATCGGTGATCCACACATCCTCCCCAGGTACGAGTGGCTCCAGATTTCTCGCTCCGTGCCTCTTGTCGAAGGATCTTGCGTCGTTCCTCCTCTTCTCCCTTTCTTTGGCCCCCAGCGCGTTGTAGTCAGGCAAAACTGGATTCAGCAGGGTTGGAAGGGCAGGAACTGTAGTGCGGAGGCGGCGCCCCATCAACAGCTCGGCCGGGCTATAGCCGTTCTGTAGAGGGGTTGCTCTGTAGGCCAGCGATGCAAGATATGGGTCTGACGCCTTTGTTAGCAGGTTTTTCACGGTTTGTACAGCGCGTTCCGCCTCCCCATTGCTCTGAGGAAACCTGGGGCTGCTCGTGATGTGCACAAAGCCATACTCTGCTGCAAAGGCTTAAAGTGGCTACCTGAGAACTGGGGCTCATTGTCACTTTTACGAAACTCACAAATTCCATGACGAGAAAACATGGATTTCAGGTGCACCACCACATCTGTGGACCTTGTGGGTGACAGCAGCGCAACTTCCACATACCTTGAGAAATAATCTACTACTAGTAGATATGTCTTGTCTTTCAGCGTGAATAGGTCAGCTCCCAAGGTTTGCCAAGGCCTGTCTGGCATCTCCGTTGGCATCAGCGGCTCTTTGACGTTCCTTCTCTCTTGGATGCAGGTTCTACATTTCAGCACCATGTCATTCAGCTGGCTGCTGAGTCCTGGCCACCATACCGTCTGTTTGGCCCGGCCCCTGCACTTTGTCACCCCCAGGTGTCCCTCATGTAGTCTCTGCAGCACATCACCTTGTAAGGCTGATGGGATGACGAGCCTCGTGCCCTGCAGCAGCAGCCCATCGTGCACAGTCAGCACTGCTCTATCAGCCCAGTAATGTCTCAGCACTCCCTGCAGTTGGCTTTTGTCGGGCCAGCCGTCTGTGCAGTACTCCATCAGTGCAGAGCATGTGCTGTCTGCCGGCAGGTGCTCACGTAGGCTGCTCAGATAATCTCCACTGACAGGAAAGTTGCTGATGACAGAGTCTACATAGATGTTGGTGTCCTCTAATAGGCTTGTGTCTGTGTGTGTTCTTGCGGCTCTCAGAGGAGCACGAGATAAGGTGTCGGCTGTCCACAGGCTTTTGCCAGGGACATGATCGACTGTATAGTTGTACCTCATGAGTCTCATCCTAAATCTTTGGACTCTTGGTGGGAGGTCATCCAAAGCTTTCCCTCCCAGCAGACTCACCAACGGCTTATGGTCAGTTTCCAGCTCGAATGGTCTTCCCAGGATGAAACAGCTGAACCTTTCACATGCCCACGTTGCAGCCAATGCCTCCTTCTCTACTTGAGCATAGCGCTGCTCTGTTGGTGTCATTGACCTGGACGCATATGCCACAGGTGACCACATGGCATCGCTCTTCTGCAGCAGGACTGCCCCCAGGCCAAAGGAAGAGGCATCAGCAGAGATCTTTAGAGCACTGTTTGGGTTGTATAATGTGAGCACTGGTGTGGATGACAGCTCTGTTTTTAACTGATCAAAGGCGGCCTGCTGCTCTGTCCCCTAGTACCAGTGGTTCTTCTTGGACAGCAGGTCTCGTAGCACTTTGTCTTTTTCAGCCAGGTTAGGCAAGAAGCGGCCCAGCTGATTGACCATGCCCAGAAAACTCCTGAGTTCGCTGACATTTTTGGGTGCATCCATCTCTTGTACTGCTCTCGTCTTCTCTGGATCTGGCTTCACTCCATCTGCTGAAATCACATGACCCAGGAATCTGACTGTGTGGCGTGTGAGCTCACATTTGTCCATGTTAAACGTAATGCCGGCCTTTTGTGCCTTCTCTAGCACCACATGTAGCCGCACATCATGCTCCTCCTGCGTCTGTCCCCAGACCAGGATGTCATCCATGTGACACAGTACCCCCTCCAGGCCACCGGTCACTTCTGTCATCATCATCCTTTGAAAGTGCTCGGGGGCTGATGCTATGCCAAAGGGTAGACGGTTAAAATAGTAGCGCCCGAAAGGCGTGATGAAGGTGGTGTATTTGGCAGACTCTTTTGTCAATGGTACTTGCCAAAAGCCCATGTTGGCATCTAATTTGCTGAATACTGTTGCGCCAGCTAGCATGCCCAGAGTGTGCTCAACAGAAGGCAGGATAAACTTTTCTCTGCATACTGATTCAATCATCATTGTGAAGTCCACACAAATGCGAACATCACCTGCTTTTTTCGGCACCACCACCATCCCGGCACACCAATCAGTCGGCTCCTCAATCTTGGTGATTACGCCCATCTTCTCCATACGGTCTATCTCCTCCTTCACTTTTCCCATAAGCGGCAGAGGGACTCTGCGTGGTGTGTGGAGAGAGAAGGGCACAGCCTCTGGCTTCAATTTAATTGAGTATGGCCTCCGAACAAGACCCAAGTCGCTACACAGCTTCGGATATTGTTGTTTCACTGATTCCAAGGTGATGCCGTCAACCCTGCACACAAGCTGAAGCCGTTCTATGGCAGGCCTTCCCAACAGTGCAGTGTGCAGGTTTTTTACTACATAAATGTTCTCTATGGCTGTCTTTTTGCCTCTGCGCAGTGTTTCTCTGGCTACACCCAGGGCAGAGAGTGCATTGCCCCCTGGCCCAAACAATGGGCGTGTCGACACTGCCAGGCGCTTCACATCATGCCCCCCTGTAATGTCATGGTACACCTCGGCTGGCATGGCGGTGACATCAGCACCAGTGTCTATTTTAAAGCACACTTTTTTTTGTCTCACTTGTAGCTGCACCGTCCACGGGTCTTTTCCAGCATCCACGGCTCCCAGGAAAAAGCTCTCTTCTTCCTCTGTAGTGACAGCATTGAGAGATTTTGCACTGTTTCTGCACACTTTGTCATAATGTCCCTTTTTGCCACAGTTGTGACACACAGCATCTTTAGCAGGGCATTCCAATATTCCATGCGAGGGCATTTTTCCACATCTATAACAGGCCTTTGAGCCTGGCTGTGGCCGTGTATTAAGTTTATTTTTGCCTGGTGTTTGTGCTTGTGGCTGAGGCTTTGAGGGAAATTTGGGTTTTCTGTAGCTTTTTGCATCAACATTAGAGCACTTGCTAGCACCGCTATTTTCTCCTCTTAAGTCAGACCGCTGTCGTCTAACTTCTTCAGACTGCCTTGTCTTTGTTATAGCAGTTCCAAGGGTTAGGTCTCTGTCTAGCTGTAGCTTTTCTGACAATGAGACGTTCCTCAGCCCGACCACTAACCTGTCGCGGATCAGCTCGTTCTGCAACTGTCCATAGTTGCAGTGTTCAGCTAATCCATATAGAGCAGTGATGAAGGAATCCACCGTTTCTCCTGGCAGTTGCACACGCTGATTGAACTTGGCTCTTTCATAGATTACATTCTTTTTAGGCACAAAAAATGCATCCAAGCCCGCCTTGACATCCATATACATCCTCCTCCCTTCTGCAGTTAGCGTTAGCCCCTTTAGCACATCTTCGGCTTCATCGCCCGTGCAATACACTAACATGTTCACCTGGTTCTCTGCCGACATCGCGTTTAAGTTGCTTGCAAGCCGAAAGCGGTCGAATCTCCTGATCCAACACTCCCATTCTTGAGGCTTGGTAAAATCGAATGGCTCTGGAGGTTGTATTGTGAACGTAGCAGTTGGTGTAGGTTGCGCCATATCTGCCGGCTCATCTCCCCTTTCCCGCCAAAACGATACACCCTCCTCTTCTTATTTTTTTTTTTTTCTACTTACAAGTCTCGCAGTTCTGACACCATGTCATGTTCTTCTTATAATAAGGCTCGTACAACGACGTAATCAGAGTCTGTCTTTATTTAGCAACTCTGTACAGCAGCAGCAGGCTCGTGTGCATGCCCTGGCATCTCCTCCACCCAACCTCCGGTTCCGCCCCACAGCGCCCTCTTCAGCCCGGATGCCGTCACTGCAGCCTGTCCTTACACTATTATTCCATAATACCACACTCCTGAGCTTCGCTCTTTCACTCTGCACTGAAATGACAAACAATACCTTTGGTAAAAGCAACAGCTCAAAAGTACAAACACTGAATATCAAAGGTTAAATCCTGCTCCATGTAAGTGCTTGTTGACTGTACACAGTGTGTTAAACTGAGCAGTAAATCAGGAACAAAGCTGGCAGTTCTAGTAACATTCATCTAATATATGTAAAATTTTACTTCGGAGTCACGTGAGTGACTACGTGAAGAACCCGTTTACGACGCATGCGTGTCATTACGCTACACGCATTCGAACTCGTCATTGCTGGAGGAAGGATGTTCCTCCCAAACGGCAGGGGTTGAACCTGCAACAGTAAGGTGAGGGAACGTCGTTTCTTTTACTTACCTTTTTTCTTTCTACAGAAGGCTGATGAGATCTGGCTGGGGAGAGTCTGCAGAACTGCAGGCAGCCAGCAACGGCCGGGGCACTGCTATCTCCCTTAAAACGGGAGCCGGAGCCGACTTCAGCTCCAGGAGCACGCCGACAGCGGTGGAGCATGTCTGGAGCAGTCATTTCCGACGACTCGGACTACAGCCCCACGGACCTATACATGGGTCCGAGGCGCTGGAAGGAGCGAGAAAGCTGGCGGGGGAGAACCTGCAAAATTGCGGGCAGCCGGCAGCAGCAGCAGCAAACGGCACGCTGATCTCCCGTAATGGGAACAGCTGTGCCCGATTTCGCTCCCGACTTCGCTCCCGCGCCGGCCCCGGCCGGTCGGGAGAGGAGCAGCCGCGAGCGACCAGTGCCCGTGTGCATGGGGGTCGGTTTGAGCGGCTGGAGGAGATGGCAAGCAGCCGCGAGTGACCAGTGCCCGTGAGCACCGGGGTCGGTTGGAGCGGCTGCAGCATGACCAGCAGCCGTGACGGCCGGTGCCCGTGAGCACCGGGGTCGGTTGTAGCGGCTGCAGCATGCAGGATAAAAAGCAGCCGGGAGCGGCCAGTGCCCGAGAGCATTGGAGCCGGTTGGACCGGCTGCAGGAGAAATTAAGCAGCCGCGAGCGACCAGTGCCCGTGAGCACCGGGGTCGGTTGGAGCGGCTGCAGCATGACGAGCAGCCGTGAGCGACCGGTGCCCGTGAGCACCGAGGTCGGTTGTAGCGGCTGCAGCATGCAGGATAAAGAGCAGCCGGGAGCGGCCATTGCCCGAGAGCATTGGAGCCGGTTGGACCGGCTGCAGGAGCAGTACCCCTTGTGGGGCTGCAGAGTGGAAATACTCCAAAGTGGCAAAGCCACAGTGGGCAACTAATAATCCCCACAGCAGTACTCCTTGTGGGGCGGCACAGAGTTTCTCACTCATCAGAGGGGAACACCGAGATTCAATCCTGGGCCGGCTGCAGGAGCTGGAACAGGAGCAGCTTCAGGAACAGCCGTGACGGCCATTGCCCGTGAGCATTGGAGCCGGATGGAGTGGCTGCAGGAACTGCAGCAAGAGCAGCCTCAGGAGTAACGGCTTCAGGAGCAGCCGCGATGGCCAGTGATCATGTGCATTGGAGCCGGTTGGGTGCCCGAGAGCATCGGGACCAGCTGGAGCGGCTGTTGGAGCATGTAAGTGGCAGCTCCATGAGATGGAGACTTGTCACAGAGGGGCAGCTAGTAAGTCCTACAGCAGTACCTCTTGTAGGGCTGCACAGTGTTCTCCCTCATCAGAGGGGAGTATAGGGGGTCAAGTTTGGGCTCCACTTGAACAGAGGAGCAGAACATACCCCTAGTACACTTAGGATGCGGAAACCCTATGGGAAAACACTTACCATCAGGGAACTGCAAAACCTGAATGTTCCCAGTATCAACCTAAACATGATAGGGCAGGGAATTGAAACGAAAGAATGTTCTAAGTCCTAACAGATGAAAACCTGGAACCTCCCAACCTCCAATATTAAAATTTGGAGGCATCTTATCTTAACAGGGAAAGATCTTCACATCGAGGGAACTCTGGGACACATTAAGGAACGTCTTAAAAACTACTTCCTGAGAAATGTGCTACCCTCATCAGACACCGGCACCTCAACAACCACGGAGGATGCCGAAATAGTAACTAACCTACTAATAGGAACCAGGGAGGTTGGTAGTGGATAACAGATCTATCTGTATGCATAGAATTATTCTACCGACACTTAAAATTCAGAAGTACAGGGGTATACCTTAGAATTCTTCATTCAATTACCCTCCAGTTCAGCATGTACCGAACTGAATGTTCATGCTTACAGGGAAAGAAACAACTAAAGCGCATACTGAACTACAGTGCCCATATATTATAGGACTTATGGAGGACATCCACACGAATCACAGGGATTCGTGTCCTAAATATCCTTCTCATAATTTAGAGGTGGTTACCACTTCATCTTAGATTGACTAATTTGAATACTTCGTACTTTATATTCATTACAAATGGGAACCTTTGGTGCAACTAAGGGATTGATCCTAGGGTACTACATGGCAAGCATGGTATTAAAATACGCTTGCTATATAGGACTCATTGAAGGTGCCCACAGATGTATTTAACACAACAGATCATCTGCGATCCACCGTTAACACACTTCACATGGCAGTAACTTTGCCGTAAGAAAGGGTACAGCCTTTATGGAGGCTTCCAGGGAACTAAACCAGCCATCAGACTGGTAGTAGAATAATTGGCATTAGGGGCTGTGTGACAGCCACATGATATCGGACCTTTACATAATCATAGTACAGAGCGCTACACGCGTCACTCAAGAAATTATGTGGGGGTCATTCTGACCGACTTATGAAACAACCAAACACAGTTATCCGTCTATGGAACCACATACTGATGGGCCTTGGATTGGGATGCTACTAATTCCATCTCCAGCTGTGGGGGAGATGGAATGCTCAAGAGGCATCACTACTAACGTTGGGCATATATACCTGGGGAAGTGAGAGCTAGTCATGGCTTTAAGTCAAATTGTTTTGGGTTATATCACCAGTATGTTAATCTACAAATTGACAACACCACCGGGGTAGCATATGTCAACCATATGGGTAGAAACATATCGACACCATGTGACTATCTGGCCAACAATATTTGTGAATTGAATTGAATCCTTCTTGTCAATCAGACCTTTCGGGCTGAACGAGATGTTGTTGCCTGCAGCCATACATGTAATACTAGCAGCACACAATGGACACGGGCTGGCATCCGCCGCGGTGAGTTCACCGGGTACCTCCACACTGTGATGCAGGCAATAGTCTTAGAGTCACTGTCTCTATTAATCTGGATTAATAGCGTATCCAGATAGAGATTGGATATCAGCTTCCAACTACCAGGAAAACTGAATTTAGTGGCAGACAACAGGTCACGCTAAGTCTAAAAACTCTGTATGGATGTTGGATAAAATATGTATTGCTGGAACAGCTGGTATGGAACACCAGATAACGACCTATTCACATCCATGCTCTTACCAGTTATCAAATTATGTTCTTGGGAGCCAGAACCTGGGGCAGTGGTTCAGATGTATCTTCGCTGATTGGGGGATCATTTATGCATCCCTCCCTTTTGCCTCATCAGTCGGTTATTTAGGAAGAAACTATAGACTTCACGTCTCGAATTTGGATAATACCTGATTGCCCTACGCAACCAGAGGTACTGGTGATATCAACATGGGTCAGAACCATACATCACCATCCATCATAGACCTAACTTACTGGGTCTTCCCGCAACAAGGGGAGTTACCCGTCACTATTATATATTAACCTATTTATTTAGAGTTGGAAGCACCTCTTCTACACCTGGGACTGACGGACCGAATGCGGAATTATTTCAGCGGGTCACAGACAGTCCACCTAAACATCAGTACTTGGTATCATCTAGTAATGGGAAGTACTGTCACAACAATAATCATCACCCACAGATCTATGAACATCCCGTCTGTTCTGGAATTCCTGGCAAGCCTCCATTACGATGAGAGGCTCAGTCATAGTGCCATCAACTGCGCCAGAGGTGCTCTGTCAATATACCTGTTGAAGGTGTTCAAAAAGGAACTGCAGATGCTGGAATGAAGGTACAGAGCGGCATTCTGTTGGGACAAACCCTGGTAAACAAACTCATGAGGGGCATTTTAAAATTAGTCCCCAAGAACCAGGTACTCCCAAATATGGGATGTGAGCATTGTACTGACCATGTTAAGAAACTGGTCTCCAGCTACAGCTCTGTTCCTACGGGAACTGACTATGAAAACAGTCATGCTGATGGTCCTGGTCACGCCACAAGGGTCCAGGCACCACAGAAAACAAGGTTGGACAACATGATTAATTCATCTGGAATTTATGGTTTACATCAGTGTAATAGTCATACAGAACAGACAGGGGTCAGCAGGCCTAAAAAACAGAATTCAGGGTCTACCCAACAGATGGTCGTCTCTGTATTATAACACACTTACTATCATACTTGAAGTATACTAAGATCATCAGAGGGGAGGAATGTCACTTTAATCAGCTACTAACAGCCATTTAAAACAGTGACAGTCCAGACCATCTCTGGATGGCTAAAACAAGTCCTAAATAGGCTGGAGTGGGAACTAGCATTTCAAATCTCACTCCACCAGGGCTGCAGCTACATTAGCAGCTATGAAGTTGGACGTACCAATGGACCAAATCCTCAAGACAGCAGGATGGCCAACGGAGGAATTTTCCAACGACTTTATAACAAACCAGTCATTGAACCTGAAACATTTACAGAAACAAATTTAAGTTCTGTAATATAATAGACCCATAAATAGGGGCAATAATTGGTGTTCATAATTTTATTGTTGGATTTCAATATCGCATTGATGTCTAATGTTGTTAACTCTACTCTCCCCAAAAATCAAGGCAGATGTGATGCATGGACTCGTTCCACGGCATGAAATCACAGAGCTTTAAAATCTTCACGTAGTCACTCACGTGACTCCGAAGTAAAATAGTAAGATTAAACAAGAACTTACCAGTTTGAAGTTTGATCCTTATTTTATGAGGAGGAACGTTGAGGGACTACGTGCCCTCCGCTCCCACCCTTGATCATAGTCTGAACTGGTATCTGTTGTCTAATCTTACTATGTTTAGTCATTATAGTTATCTGTGATTCCACACCGCTGCTTTGAAGAATGACACGCATGCGTCGTAAGCGGGTTCTTCACGTAGTCCCTCAACGTTCCTCCTCATAAAATAAGGATCAAACTTCAAACTGGTAAGTTCTCGTTTAATCTTACTATTCTGTTGCAGAGTCAGATAAAGAAGACTAAGGAAATTCAGAATGCTTCCAACAGCTCTTACCAATGTCTACACATGGACCGCATAAAGCATCCTGTTGATTACATCACAGCCTAGTTTGGCAATTACTCTACCCTACACTCCACATAACATAGAACTAGTGTGAATGGGTTCTATGTTATGCTGTATCACTACATGACTGAACTAAACTAAATCGTCAATGCCTCTGGTCGTTTTGTGCTCCCTGATCCTACTATCCTTACTTTCCACTTCTCCAGGATTATGTAGGGAGTGGATGAGAAGTGGGATAACATAGAACTAGTGTGAATGTGTAATCTATGGTCGGCATGGGCTCCATGTTCCAATGTGCCTGTTTCCATGCTGTATCACTACATGACTGAACTAAACTAAACTAAATCCTCAACGCCTTTGGTCGCTTTGTGTTCCCTGATCCTACTATCTTAACCTTTCACTTCTCCAGGATTGTTAGCTCTGAAACTGCACAAATCTCACTATTAGAAGACTCCCACTATTTGTATGTTGTTCTACCTACAACCAAATGCTCCCAATCTACTTCCACCAGGTGCTGTCTTATTGAAATCAGGCTTCCCCAATTTAGGACCTTGTCCTCTGCACCAATTTTCTCCATTTCCATAACTGTCTTGAAACTTAAAGCAAAATAATGCCAATAAAATAACACCAGCAAAATAACACCAATAAAATGATCCATTGCTAAAAAGAAAAATTCCTGGAAGAACTCATCCTTTCAGGCAGCATATGTGGACCAGTCTCATATGAAGACCCCAAACTTCAACTGTCCATTTCCCTTACCAGTGGTTGCCTGATCTGCCGAGTTCCTCCTGCATTTTGTTTATTGCTTCACATTCCAGTATCTGCCATATCTTGTGCCTCCATGCACCAGATACACTGCTACCATTAGCCCAGCCTTATTTCCCAAGATTAGGTCCAGTGCAGCTAATAGGACTATCTACACATTGGCTGAACTCTCCCGGGTGCACTTTATTAACTCTTCCCCATTTAAACTCTGCACTAATGCACTCTCCATCAATATTGGAGAAAATTCATGCTTGACATCTTCTGGAATTTTTTGAAGATGTAACTAGGAAAATGGACAAGGGAGAGCCAGTGGATTTAATGTACCTGGACTTTCAGAAAGCATTTGATAAGGTCCCACATAGGAGATTAGTGGGTAAAATCAGGGAACATGGTAGAGTGCTGACATGGATAGAGAAGTGGTTGGCAGACAGGAGTAGGGATTAATGGGTCCCTTTCAGAATGGCAGGCAGTGACTAGTGAGGTACTGCAAGACTCGTTGCTGGGATCGCAGCTATTTACAATATACATCAATGATTTGGATGAAGGGATTCATAGAAACATAGAAAATAGGTGCAGGAGGAGGCCATTCGGCCCTTCAATACAATACAATTACAATACAATACAATTCAATTTATTCGAGCCATTCATTGTGATCATGGCTGATCGTCCCCTGTCAATAACCCGTGCCTGCCTTCTCCCCATATCCCTTGACTCCACTAGCCCCTAGAGCTCTATCTAACTCTCTTAAATCCATCCAGTTACTTGGCCTCCACTGCCCTCTGTTGCAGGGAATTCCATAAATTAACAACTCTGGGTGAAAACGGTTTTTCTCACCTCAGTCTTTAATGACCTCCCCTTTATTCTAAGACTGTGGCCCCTGGTTCAAAGTAACATTAGCAAATTTGCAGATGACACAAAGCTGGGTGGCAGTGTGAACTGTGAGGAGGATGCTATGAGAATACAGGGTGACTTGGACAGGTTGGGGGAGTGGGCAGATGCATAGCAGATGAAGTTTAATGCAGATAAATGTGAGGTTATCCACTTTGGTAGCAAAAACAGGAAGGCAGATTACTATCTAAATGGCGTCAAGTTGGGAAAAGGGGAAGTACAACGGGATCTGGGGGGTCCTTGTTCATCAGTCTACGAAAGTAAGCATGCAGGTACAGCAGGCAGTGAAGAAAGCGAATGGCATGTTGGCCTTTATGACAAGAGGAATCGAATATAGGAGCTAAGAGGTCCTTCTGCAGTTGTACAGAGGCCTAGTGAGACCACACCTGGAGTATTGTGTGCAGTTTTGGTCCCCTAATTTGAGGAAGGACATTCTTGCTATTGAGGGACTGCAGCGTAGGTTTACAAGGTTAATTCCCGGAATGGCGGGACTGTCGTATGCTGAGAGAATGGAGCAGCTGGGCTTGTACATTCTGGGGTTTAGAAGGATGAGAGGATATCTCATTGAAACATATAAAATTGTTAAGGGTTTGGACACGCTAGAGGCAGGAAACATGTTCCCGATGTTGGGGGAGTCCAGAACCAGGGGCCACAGTTTAAGAATAAGTTGTAAGCCATTTAGAACGGAGATGAGGAAACACTTTTCCTCACAGAGAGTGGTGAGTCTGTGGAATTCTCTGCCTCAGGTGGAGGTAGGTTCTCTGGATGCTTTCAAGAGAGAGCGAGATAGGGCTCTTAAAAATAGTGGAGTCGGGGGATATGAGGAGAAGGCAGGAACGGGGTACTGATTGGGGATGATCAGCCATGATCGCATTAAATGGCGGTGCTGGCTCAAATGGTCAAAAGGCCTACTCTTGCGCCTATTGTCTATTGTCTGTTGTCTATTGTCTAAGTATAAATCCCCCACCATTATAACCCTACTGCTCTTGTATTGGATGTGGACCATTGGCTTAAAGATTGATCTGCAGTACAATTCTGCTCCATTTGTGGAGATTTGTAGGGAGGATGCAGTTGTAAGAAAAACAGAGTGGAACAGCAAGAACTTTCAACTTTCAACATCAGGCCCTACGACCCATGATGTCTGCGCTGAACATGCCGCCTACTTAAATAATCTCCTGCCTATCTAAAAGGTTCTTAAATGCTACTATCGTTTCCACAATCACCACTGACAGTACATTCCAGGTGCCTAAATATAGTAAAAAATCGGCTTTGTATCTTCTTTAAATTTCTCTCTTCTCACTTTAAACCTAATGTTTAAGAGTGGCACTGTGGTGCAGTGGTAGAGTTGCTGCCTTACAGAGCTTGCAGCGCCTCAGACCCGGGTTTGAACCTGACTACGGGTGCTGTCTGTACCGAATTTGTACGTTCTCCTCGTGACCGGGTTGGTTTCCTCCCACACTCCAAAGACATATAGGTTTGTAGGTTAATTGGCTTGGTATCAATGTAAAATTGTCCCTAACGTGTGTTGAATAGTGTTAATGTATGTATAATAGTAAGATTAAACGAGAACTTACCAGTTTGAAGTTTGATCATGATTTTATGAGGAGTTACGATGAGTGATTACGTGAAGAAGGCCGTCATCCCACTTGGCGCGTCATACTTCAAAGCAGCAAGTAGTTGACCATGAACATATTAAGATTTTGAGAACTGGAATTACCATATGACCTTGATAATATGAGGGTGGGAGCGGTGGGCACGTAATCGCTCATCGTAACTCCTCATAAAATCAAGATCAAACTTCAAACTGGTAAGTTCTCGTTTAATCTTACTATTTTACTTCGGAGTCACGTGAGTGACTACGCGAAGTTTTCAAAGCTCTGTGATTTCACGCCGGAACCGAATCCATGCGCAACACACTGCTTGAAGTGACCATGGATGAGTGAAAAAAGATGACTTGGTTTGTTATGCTGATGCTTGATCATCCAATGAAAATAATAGCGACCCCTTTCACCCAGAGGAAACTATTAACAGAGTCAAAAATGGAGTTAACAAATACAATACAATACAATACAATTTATTTGTTGTCATTTGAACCCAGAGGTTCAAACGAAATTTGGTTTCTGCAGTCATACACACAAGAAGAACCAGGACACAACACAATTTACACAAACATCCATCACAGTGAATCTCCTCCTCACTGTGATGGAAGGCAAAGTCTTATCTCTCCCCTGCTCTCCTCATTCTCCTCCCGATGTCAGAGTCAAAGCCCCCGGCGGGCGATGGTAAATACGTCCCGCGGCAATTATAAAGCCGGGTGATGCAAGGCCCTGCTCCGGGTCTTGGTGTTGGAGCCCCCGGCGTGCCTCCCGCGGCCATTTAAAGCCGCACCGGGCGATGTAAGGCCCCGCTCCAGGTCATCCTCAACCCCGGAACTCAGGCGGGAGAAGTCGCCGTTACGGAAGCCCCGAAAAGCGGTCTCCCAGCAGGGACCCGCGGGCTCCCGGTGTCACTTTCCACTAGACCTGCGGTTGGAGCTTCCGAATCTCCAGGGTCGGGCTGCAGCAGCGCGCCACCACCACTCCTCCCGCTCCGAACTCGGCCAGCTCGGCGATGGTAAGTAAGTCCGCAGCTCCACGACTGGAGTCCCAGGTCGTTCCGGTTGGAGGCCGCTCCACGGTGCTAGGCCCCAACGACAACGGAGACCCGACAGAGAAATGGTCGGGTTCTCCGTGCAGGGGAAAGATTTAAAAGTTTCCCCCACCACCCTGTCCCCCACACACATGCCCAGTTAAAAAAATAAAATAAAAACTACATTCAAACGAGACAAAAAAAAATTAAAAAGACAGAAGGATTGTAGACTGTAGAAGGACTGTACAATTTGGAAGATGGCGCCGGTGTGTGTGGCCTGCCGTCTGTTGCTGCCGGTGTTGTGTGTGCTGTTTGCTGTTTCGCTTCTTGCTCTGGATGTCGACTCTCTGCTGGTGTATGATCGCCAAACACTGCTGGATCTTCGACTTTCTGAAGAATTGGATGGTGGTGGACGTGGAACTTTGCCCCCTCTTCTGGCGAGGGCCCCGACTCGCCTTTGCTGCGCCCTGGCTCCACCTCCTCGGCGTAAGCGCCCCCGTCGCCGGGGAAAACGCAGCGGCCGGCTGGCGAGGCTGAAGGCCCGTCTCGCGCGCTTTTCTGCGTCTTCTTCGACGTCTTCTTGGACTGGGATTGAAGCCGTGCCTAGCCTCGTTGTTCCTCGACGCTCGCTGGACCCTGTCGACGCCTGCCTGATGCCTGTCGTCGGCCCGGAAGAAGTGTTCCAGCCCCGCGGCCCCTGCTCTCCTCGTCCCCGCTGGCGCGGGATGAATCACCGCAACTTGCGGCCCTTGTGTCGGGCTCCCCGGGCTCCCCGGACAGCTAACGCCGCGGACCCGCCGGTTCCTGTCAGGATTGGCCTGGTAAATGCTAGAACGCTAGCGAACAAGATTTTGGCTTAAAGGATTTCTTCACGTCCCGAGGATGGGATTTCCTCTGCGTGACTGAGACATGGCTGAGTGTTGGTGAGTCCAGCGCTTTCACTGAACTGTTACCCCATGATTGCTGCTATCTTAACTCCCCGCGGACGTCGGGCAGAGGAGGAGGAATAGCTACTGTCCATAAGAGTCATTATAAATGTAAGCAGCTATTGCTATCATCCTCTTTAACCAGCTTTGAACTGAGTTTATTTGAGCTGGGTGGCTCTCACACAATGTTGTGTGCTGTGGTCTATCGGCCTCCCAAGTACAATAAGGACTTTTTAAATGACTTTTCTGTTTTCCTGGCTGAAATCATGCCTAAATATGACCGTGTTCTTATTGTTGGGGATTTTAATGTTCATGTGTGCTGTCCTGATAAGCCAATGGCAAAGGGCTTTTTAAACCTCATTGATTCTTTTAATCTTGTGCAATCTGTGTCTGGACCCACACAAGAGCACGGTCACACACTCGATCTTGTCCTATCATACGGTTTGCCCGTTTCTAACCTAGAGATATGTGACGCAGTGTTTTCAGACCATATGCCTGTATTATTTGAGGCTGCTCTTGCCTGTAATACAGTTAAACCTCGCGCTGCTGCTCGGCGCTGTCGTGTTATTAACCCTTCCACTGCTGTTCAGTTCTCAGTTGCTTTCACTCGGAACTCCATCATTCCTGAGTCTGTGTGCAATACAGAGGAGCTTAGCTCATGGTTTCACTCCACCTGCCAAACTGTTTTAGACACTGTGGCTCCATTAAAATCCAGCCAGCCTAAAACTAAATTTGAGCCCTGGCTGAATGACACGACCCATGCTGTCAGACGTGAGTGCCGTAGAGCTGAGCGCAAGTGGAAGAAGGACAAACTGCAGGTGTCTTTTCAAATGTTAAGGGAGTGTTGGCGTCATTATCAGAAAACTGTGAAAGATGCTAAAAGAAAACATTTCTCGGATATTATCCTGTCAAACTGTCACAAGCCTCGTGTTTTGTTTAACACCATTGACACAGTTCTTAATGCCCCGCAGACTATCTGTATGGAGGCGTCCCCTGCTGTGTGTGAAAACTTCCTTCACTTTTTTATTGATAAGGTCACTTCTATTAGAGCTCTAATCCCACCATCTGCTTATGACCCCTCAATCTCTGTCCCCTGCTCGGCTGTATTTGACCAGTTTAAGCCTGTGACTCTTTCCTTTTTACAGGAGATTGTTGGTCATTTGAAGCCCTCAGGTTCTCCAAACGATGCTGTCCCTCCTCGACTATTTAAAGAGGTTTTCCCCACTGTAGGGCCATCTGTTATTGCAGTCATTAATAGCAGTCTGTCCTCAGGTGTTGTCCCTGAACATTTTAAACATGCAGTAGTACAACCCCTGATTAAAAAACCTGCTCTTGACCCTGCAGTTCTTGGTAATTTCAGGCCTATCTCCAAACTGCCTTTTCTATCAAAAATCCTCGAGAAGATCGTGCACAGTCAATTAATGGCCTTTCTGGAAGAACATAATATTTTAGAAGTTTTCCAATCCGGTTTTAAATCCCTGCACAGCACCGAATCAGCCCTTTTAAGAGTTTTTAATTATATTTTTTTAGCTACTGACCGTGGTGACTGTTTTACCCTTGTGCTTTTAGATTTGACTGCTGCTTTTGACACAGTGGATCATGAAATATTGATCTCTCGTTTGAAGCAGTGGGTGGGTATCAGGGGCATAGCACTGGAGTGGTTCAGGTCGTACCTGGCTGATCGAACTTTCTGTGTCAGCCTTGGGGACTCTGTATCCTCCTCTGCTCCTCTCTCGTGTGGGGTCCCACAGGGCTCAGTTCTTGGCCCTCTCCTCTTTTCTCTCTATTTGCTCCCACTTGGTTCCATACTTAGGAAACATGAAATTTCATTCCACTTTTATGCAGACGACAGTCAGATTTATGTGCCTCTTAAAAAGAAGGATGAACACTCTGTCGGACTGTTACTTGAGTGTCTCAACGACATAAAGGCCTGGATGGCTCTGAACTTTTTAAAATGTAATGATAAAAAGACGAAAGTAATGGTTTTTGGTGGCACCACTGGGGCCCCCCCTGTAGATCTGGGCTCCCTGGCCCAGTATATCAAACCAAGCATTACAAACCTAGGGGTTAAAGTGGACCCTGAGCTTAAATTTGACAGTCAGATCAAGGCTGTTGTTAAATCAAGCTTTTTCCATTTGAGGCAGCTGGCCAAAATAAAGCCAATTCTGTCAAGGCAGCACTTTGAGACGGTAATCCACGCCTTTGTTACCACTCGGCTGGATTACTGCAATGCGCTGTATGTGGGGGTTAGTGGGCCCTCCATCGCCCGTCTCCAGATGGTACAGAATGCAGCTGTACGTCTTTTAACTGGCACACGTAAACATGAGCACATTTCGCACATTTTAGCCTCACTCCACTGGTTGCCTATTCAGTTTAGGATCCATTTCTTTTATTTGTTTTAAATCCCTAAATGGTCTTGCCCCGCCCTACCTATCTGAGCTTCTACACCCTTATACACCCGCCCGCTCTCTCAGGTCAGATAATCAGCTGCTCCTGAGTGGGCCTAAAACTAAGCGGAAGCTCAGAGGGGACCGTGCCTTTGCTGTGTTGGCACCCAAATTATGGAACGATCTGCCTCTCCACATTAAACAGGCCTCTTCTCTGTCTGTTTTTAAATCACTTCTTAAAACCCATCTCTTCTCCGTGGCCTTTGATACCCAGTAAGATGTCGACTTTATTTACTTGATTTAATTTCTTATTTTGATTGCTTTATTGCGTGGCTATTATTTTTACTCATATTTTATGTCTTTTAATTTATTGTTGTATTTCATATGTAATTTTTGCGACTTATGTGAGCTGTTATGTTATGTTCTGTTATGTTGTCTGTTTATGATGTCTTGTTTATTCTTCTGTACAGCACTTTGGTCAACATTGGTTGTCTTAAAGTGCTTAACAAATAAAGTTGGATTGGATTGGATTGGATAGAGGCCGCTGCGACGTGATTTGGCAATGGGTTGTATTAAAATTGGTAAAGTATGTTCGTTTGACCATCCTGCAGCTGCTAGGATGTGGTCCAAAGCAAACGTACATAATCCTATGAGCTGATGTGGTAGCAGCCCCGGTGGAGTGCGTGTTAAAATATTAGTATTGACTCCTGCATTCACCAAATTCCCGTTTTACCACCTGAAGATGGTAGAACTGAACTTCTTATGAAATTTATATATATATATTTCTTCCCCAAAACCTTGTTTTGTTTGGACCCTTAAGGCTCTAAGTGATCTAGACGTATTGTTGTGAATGTGTGACCACGCATTCCCGAAAGTCCATCGGGTATGCCATTAAACTGTATGTACCTCACGCCTGGTTAGCTCTGGTTTATTAAATCAAAACATAATACATTATGTTATTAACATATGTAACCACCCTGTCCAGTCGTAATGTATGTCATGACTGGACCCGTTGCACTGAGGCTAGTGCCATGAGGATTATTACTTTTTGAGAGCCGGCTTGAGATAAGGATGTTGCTGGAGCCCCCTGCTGAAGTAATGTTAACATTACGTCATTTCCCATACTCCCATGTTACTGGGCCTGGGAGAACTTGTGTTAAGATATCCTATATAATACTGGATATCAGAAGGTGAGGCCCGACAGAGTGGGTTCCACTTGCTGCAGCAAATATGATGAGAAGCACGTTTGCACCGTTTAATGGCACTGTAACTGAGTATTGTCAAAGACTCATATAAATGAACTCTAGGACATCAGTTATTCGTGCTGTATAGCATGTAACATGTGTATTCAGCTAGAACCGTTCCCCACCTGCTGAAGTGGAGATGTCCTGCCTCTTTTTTGGTGCTATCCTGCATCCTGCAGTGAGCACTTCACGAATTTGTCTGACAACCCGCGGGGCAGGAAATCGTCTCGGAGTCTTCAAGAATGACTTGATGTATCATGCAGACGCCGGTCTCCCGAGTCACAGGCTGTGCCAGCAAGTTTTATGCTTTGAATAACCATATAGGTTCTATATAATTCCCTATATTAATGGGAACCATGGCTGCATATGTCAGTCAGGCAGATTGAGGCCTGAAGCGGTGTCTTGCTGGATAAATTGCAAAGCCCACTGATGAGGCAGAATGGAGAAAACACACATGCATTCCTCCATCAAGTGACGATAATGTATATTTTGCCACTGTATGCCACATATTTTGCAGCTGGTAAATAAGCCTGTATGTAAATATATCTAAATTCGATGTTCCATTGAACCAAAATGACATTAAATACTTAGTAGTCCAACATCCATCCTGTGTTTCATACATTTCACATGAGATAGTAGTTTCAAAATAAGATTAGGTAAATATCACCGGATCTTTAAACTTCATAGCACCCATGTGACTAACATATGCCACCCCCATAGTGTATCTACTTGGAGTTGAGCATGCAGATTGTGCACATTCTTACAATAACCTTTAACGTATAGAATGCACCGATTATAGGTAGTTGATACCAATTACTGAAAATTGGTCCTTATGCAACCTGCATTCGCCTCCGTAACTGGAGATGGCATACCATACTTCTCATCTTTGAGCACTAGTATCAATTGTAATACTAAGTATACCCGACCAAAAATACTGGAGCAATGCTGAATACTGCCACCATCGTGATTTCGGTAGCTTCAGCTGAGAATAGCATAGGTTTATTTGTAATGACCTATACGGTACTAGAGAGGTTAATTCTTTGCATGTTTTAACTTCAGGTAATGCAAAGCCCAATTTGCACCGCTGATACACAGCTGCTATATTGTCAACTACATCTTGATGAATAGAAAGCTGCTTAATAACCAATGAGGTTGTTGCAGGCTTCTGTTAATTACATCTCTCGCTCCAGGGCGGAATCCCTTGTTAGTTGATAGTTACATGTTAATCCCAATAATCAGTAGTTCTGATTGGTATCAACTTTAAATTTAACTGGATGGATGGGACCCTATTCGTCAAATATAGTTTGGGCCTATAACAGTTAAATTTTAGCAAAACCCAGCGTTTAACATCATTCCAGATAAATGGTAACTAATGTTCTTGAGCTCTGAGCAGCCCAAGCTCCATTTGGAAATTTGATAAATAAACCTGGGAACTGTAGTTAGCCTATTTTGCAACACTTTGACTTATTATAGCCCAATCCAGGTAAATTTCAAATATCTCTTGCGATTCCAGTGAATGGGAACTACATAGCATGTATCTTTGAGATTGATGCTTGCCATATAGCTCCTATAAAACAGTTGTTAGACCGTACAAAATTTACTATATTGAAAGTCTGTACTGCACATATGAGTTAAACCTGGATGAAGTGACATCCTCCATTTGTCACCTGTCCTGAAGGGCAATCCTGCCCATCATACTGGGCCTGCCTCGAAAGCCAACTCCGGTCCAAATTCCAAGTCTGCTTGGAACCTATGTATGTTGTGCAGTAAAAATAATCACATGTTATTATCTGTTTTTTAAAACTAGATCTGAAACTCATGTTGTTTTTCATTGTCATTTTGAACAAAAAAACACAAGAGTAAAAATTACCAACATATAACTGGTTCACACTCCCTTGTTTCGGTAAACTCAGACCCACCTACCTCCATGGCTACCGGTGGTCTTGTGGTAAGCCCAAAGGCCGCTGATGCGGGTTCCTTTTCTCTCCTTGATTGGGGAGTAGGACTGGTAGGGAGTGTGGATTCCACGTTTCTCCTGACCTCTGCTTGGGTCTTAGTCCTCATCATACTGAGCTTGCCTTGTAAGATGATTCTGGCCATAACTCTGAGTCTGCCTTGAAAGACGACTCTGATCATATTTCCATGCCCAGCTTTCGAGCTACCACCGGCTTCAGTGAACCGCTTACCCCCTATGGAGGTGTGGGGTGTGTTGTCGCCTACTGATGAAGTTTTGCTTGTCGTTGGTACGTTGATTAGTCCGACAGCTTTTGCTTCCTTCACGTGTGGTAGAGAGGGAGGTAAATGTACTGGAAGAGTTGCACTATTAATAGTAAGATTAAACGAGAACTTACCAGTTTGAAGTTTGATCTTTAGTTTATGAGGAGTTACGATGAGGGATTACGTGAAGACCCCGGCAGCATGCATGCGCGACATTCTTCAAAGCAGCGGTGTGGAATCACCGAAATAGTAATTGAAATAAACATAGTAAAGATAAGAAGAAGTAGGATACCAGTTGACCTTAAGAATAGAAGGCGGGAGCGGAGGGCACGTAATCCCTCATCGTAACTCCTCATAAAATAAAGATCAAACTTCAAACTGGTAAGTTCTCGTTTAATCTTATTATTTTACTTCGGAGTCACGTGAGTGACTACGTGAAGATTTTAAAGCTCTGTGATTTCAAGCCATGTAACAGTCCATGCTTCACTCACTGCCGAAGTCATCCAAGGGAGGAAGTATGTTATCGTAATTAAACATGAATTCGTTTTTTAAAAACAATAACAATATTTATTTTAATCAAAGAAAATAACGCTCCCCCGGACTTAAATTATATATTTGCAGAACTTAAAATCTTTCTGCAAACAATGCAGGTTTGGCAAGTGGCTTGTTATAAAATGTTTGGAAAGTCCTTTCCATGGACCATCCCGCTGTTGCCAGGATATGGTCCATTGGCACCTCCATATTCCTGACCACCGATGTTGCTGCTGCCCTGGTGGAGTGAGATTTTAAAATGTCAGTATCCACCCCAGCAGCTCCCAATACCTGTCTGAGCCATCTTGAGATGGTTTGTACCGACACCCGACCATGTGGCTTTTTGAAGCTGATCCATAGTGCCTTTTCGCTCCCACTGAATGCTTTGGTTGTGCTAAGGTATAGCAGCAGTTGTGACATGACACATAAACGGGGGTCAGGTGGGTACCCCCTGAATTCCATCGTCAGTCCTGAAGTTCCTGATCTGCTCTGCTTGACCAGCGCCCAGATTGTGAATGTAATTTGGTCAGCTGATGTGATCATATTGTCCAGTCTTAGATAGTGTAGGGACTGGACCCTTTGGGCTGAGACCAAAGCCATCAGCATTACAGTTTTCAGAGTGAGCTGTTCCAGAGTCAGGGATCTGGCTGGTGACCAACCCCTTAGTAATGACAGGACAACACTAACGTCCCAGATCTGGGTGTACCTTGGTCTCGGGGGGTTGGTATTGAAAATACCTTTCATTAGTTTGGCCACCAGCAGATGTGATCCTATGGACTGTTGTCCTGGTGCCTGCCATAGATAGGCTGACAGAGCACTCCAAGCACTATTAATTGTGCTGTAACTCAGCCCTTCATTGAAGTGAAGGCAGGACAGGAACTCCAGTACGTTCATTATTGTAGCTGTTCTATATGTTCCCCCAGTCCTCGAGCAGTACGCTTCCCACTTCCTGATGCTGGAGAGGTACTGTTTCTTGGTTGATTGTCGGTAAGCTGCCGTCATCATGTTCATGGTCCTGTTTGATAGTCCCAGATCCAATAGTGGCCTTTTTAAATTCTGCAACCCAACAGATTTATCCTGTCATGGCACGGATGACTCTCGCCCGTTACAGGGTGGACCAACAGATCTGGTCTTCTGGGAATGGTCATGGGTGGTTCAGACCATGTCAATGACCACAGGGAACCATGGCTGTGTAGGCCAGTCGGGTACTACCAAAATACCTGAAGCAGAGTCCATTTGTATTTTGCGTAGGACCCGACTGATGAGGCAGAAGGGGGGAATGGCATAGAAAAACAATGTTCCCCAATTCAGCGAGAACGCGTCCTTCGCTGTTGCCTCAGGGTCTGGTTCCCAAGCGACATATGTTGATAACTGGTGATTCAGTCGGGATGCGAAGAGATCGATATCTGGTGTTCCATATCGCTTTGTAATTTCAGCAAATACTTTGGGGTTCAACATCCATTCGGTGTTGTCATTTAATTTTCGTGACCTGGTGTCTGCCACTGTATTAAGCTTACCTGGTAGGTAATTTGCTGATAGCCAAATATGTCTGTCGACACACCATTGCCAGATTGTGTTGACCAGATTGTCACACGATATCGATTTTATTCCACCCATATGGTTAATATAAGCCACCACTGTGGTATTGTCAATTTGTAGGCGGACATGCAAATGGTGCATAGCTGAACAGTAAGCTTTTAGCCCATAAAACGCACCCAACATTTCTAAATAATTTATACCCAGTGTCTGTAGTAGTGATGATTCTTGTATGTTCCATCTACCACCAGTACTAGATATAGTGTTAGTTGCTCCCCAGCCTTGAGCACTGGCATCCGTTTGTATCGTGATTGTTGGGTTATTGATAATGATGGGGCTGGAACTATGCCAAATGTTTACTCTCCACCATTGTAATTCTGAGATTGCTTTAGCTGGTAATTTCATGGGTCGCTCAAAATGATCTGCATGTTGTTTTAGCGCTTGCACCTTTGCTTTTTGTAAGTTTTGGTAATGCAAAGGTCCATGCTGGGTAGCTGGAAATGCTGCTACTAATTTCCCAATTATTCTTGCCACCTGTCGAATAGTTGGTTGATTGGTAACCATCAATTTGTTGCAGGCTTGCACCAATTCTGCTGCTTTTTCTTTTGGCAACATTACAGACATGTTGACTGAGCTAATTGTGAATCCCAGATAGTCCATAGTTGTGGATGGTGTCAACTTAGATTTATCTGGATGTATAACAAACCCCAGAGTTTCAAACAAATGTTTGGTAGCTAATACTGCTGATTTAGCTAATTAAAGGGTTTTGCCCACTATCAAAATGTCATCAAGATATGCCATGACAATATGTTTTTGTTTTCTTAGTATTGCCAAGGCTGGTTTTAATATCTTAGTAAATAATCTTGGGGTTGATGTTAGCACATTTGGCAACGCTTTATACTGCCATGGTTGCCCCATCCAGTTAAACTTTAGGTATCTACGATGATACTTATGAATGGGGGCTGAATAGTATGCATCTTTTAAATCGATGCATGCCATGAAGCATCCTCTGGAAATCAATTGTTTGGCAGTTACAAATGTTTCCATTTTGAAATGTATATACTTGACAAAAGTATTCAGTGTCGTCAAGTAATGATGATGCGATATCCAACATCTTTCTTGGTTTTTGTAAAGATATTTGATACAAATTCCAAAGAGGCATGTTCTGTTTTTTCTATGACTCCTTTTGTATGTAATCTCACCAGTTCTGCCTGCCCCTCGTATTTTTCTTTTGTGAGACTGTAAACTCCCTGTGGGGTACATGCTAAACTGGTAGCATACTTTTTTGGATGAATTCAATTTTGTATCCTTGAATACTTTATAGTATATAATTATGAAGAGTGATAGTCCTCCATGCTTCCAAAAACAGGTGTAACCTTCCCCCTGTTAGTACAGGCCCTGCACCTTTTACTTTTTGGAAGGAAACAGACCCACCTACCTCCATGGTTACCGGTAGAGTGTTCATTTCCTGGGTTTCTGTTTCTTCATCGGTCGAGGTGTTGCTGTGTGGGGTTGGCGCATCTTCCATGGGGTCAGCTCTGGGCCCTGGCCTAAAAAAGACCTCCGGGGATGATATGCGGGCTTCATGCTTTCACCAGCACCCTGATGTTGACGCCTGCTGGTGGATGTGTAGGGGTGCTGCCGCCTGGGTTGTGTTTGTTTGCTCGTTCCTAGGCCTGCCCTCATGAGTCCAAGCGCTTTCAACTCCTCATCCAGATCTTTAACTTGTTTCGACAGGTCCTTTCCAAATAGCAGGATTTGAGGTTGTGAGGTCGCAGATTTCCACAACCCTGCAAATTTGGGATTTAGGGCAGGTCTGATGGCATCCTTTCTCAGGCTATTTTTCTCATACTGTGTGTTGCACAGTAGAGCCAGAGTGTCCTGCTGGTTGTCGGTCATTTCGACCCCATCCACGGAACGAGCATAAGATGTAATGGCTGACGTCAGGAGCTTCAGAATGTTTTGGAGCTTCACCTCTTGGGTTCGTATGCCCAACCCAATGTACCCCCAGATTTGGCTGTTAACGGCTGGTACATTGAGTGAGATGCAGTTCTCCTGGGACGTGTATCTGTCCAACGCCTCATTTACTACCTGTTCTTGTAGTGGGTTGAAGGACAGGTAGTCAATACTGGCCGCCAATTTTGATTGCAACGGCTGTCCCGCTCGTGGTGTTACCGCGTAGCGGTTGACCACTCCCAGCAGCTCTTCCTGTTCCTGCACCCCCAGCATACTGCTGTTTTCTTCAGCCATGGACCCCTCTTCTTGACCAGCCCAGCTCTGGCCCCCAACGCTCCCCTCTGTCGAGGGAGATGCGATGGACAGTGCCTGGGATTGCACTGTTGTGGGTGTGCATGCACTCCCATGGCGGGCTTGCCTCATCTCCCGACTGAATTAGGAAGCAGAGGATGTCATGCAAATTACAAAGATACAGGCAGAGGCATTGAGTGGCCAAATGGAATTTATTGAGGGAAAATATGTCGCCATGTATTTTAGATCCATCAATATCAAACCACTCTATCTTCTTAACGCGTGTCATCCCAGTTATTTTGTACATCGTTTGGTGGTATATGTAAATTAATTATTCATGTATCCCAATCTATCATTCATGCCAGAGTTGCCATTACTCACCACAGATTTTAAACTATAGTCTTATCTTTTCAGGATCTTCCAGTGTCCAGCTGCTCTCTAATGCCAATCCCAAAGGAGTGGTTGTGTGCTCCGATCCAGAATGCCCAGATGCCATCCGAGGGTTTGGCTAGAAGGAGCTAACCAAGTTGGCCCTGCCCAAAATCAATCACTTCACTGTGTATAGGAAGGAACTGTAGATGCTGCTTTACACCGAAGGTAGACACAAAATGCTGGAGTAACTCAGCAACTGTGGAAAAAAGGAACAGGTGATGTTTCAGGTCGAGACCCTTCTTCAGAGCCACAGAGGAGGAGCAGCGAGAAAGGGTGTTGCAGAACTCCCATCAGAGGAGAACCTCTTCGAAATAGGGATACCTTGAGGAGATTTCACAGAGGTCGAGACTCTTCTTCAGACACGAAGAAGCTCTGAAATTGGTCTGAAGAAGGGTCTCGACCCGAAATGTCACCTATCCTTTTCTCCAGAGATGCTGCCTGACCCACTGAGTTACTCCAGCATGTTGTGTCCATCTATCACTTCACACTTCTCTGGATTGAATTCCACATGCCACCCAATCAATGGACAATCTAGTGCTGCCCTCCAGTGGCTGCAAACATCCTTCTTCACTATCAGTAACACTGCCAAATTTGGATATTTACTGCAAGCTTCATATATTTGGTATTTTATGTTAAAATCAAAGGAATCATTTCTAAAGCTCACAAGAAGCAAGAGGCTGGGGAGAACCAATCCACAGAGCCTTGCATTTAAACATTCTCTCAACATCCGTCATCCTGTTTCACTCAAGCAGCTACTTCTCAACCCCTCCCACTCTCTGCTGATCTTTTTACCCACATCATGCCTCTAATGCTTCTGCAATTATTTTTAATTTTGGTTCACTGTGTTTTGATCCCTCAACAAAGAGAAGTAGCTAATTCCTAACCAGGCCCCTCGAGCTTCCCTCACCATTCAAGCTGATCTGCCCAGAACTCATCTCATCCTCTGTGCACAATCGCCCTCAATCCTCCCGATCCCTCAAAAGGTTGTCTACCTCCACATATTTTGTTGTGCTGATGAAATAAAGAATGTTATTCTATCTGGGACATATGACAATAAAATACTCTCGACACTTGACACATATCCTGCACTCCTATAAACAAGGGAAAAATCCTCTTGTCCTGCACAGCGGAGAGGGACTGTGTAAGATGCCCAAAAATCACAGGCGCAAGTGGCAGCGTTTTTTCTAAAATTAATATACAGAACAACAGGAAGTGGTCAAGATCAGACTTTTAGTAATACAGATATCTATATATATATATATGCGTATGTATATGTGCGTATTTAGAAACAAAAAGCTGGAGTAACTCAATGGGGCAGGCAGCATCTCTGGAGAGAAGTAATGGGTGATTTTTCAGGTTAAGACCCTTCTTCAGATGTGATATTTCAGGTCGAGATCCTTCTTCAGATATACCTGTGTATATATACACACACTGAAGCTTTTTTTCTCGTTTATTATGTTGTTTACAGTATACTATGTTCACATATTTTGTTGTGCTGCTGAAATTAAGAATGTTGTTCTATCTGGGACATATGACAATAAAACACTTTTGACACTTGACATCTATCCTGCACTGCAATAAACAATCTGGTTGATGGGCGCAATGGTGGATATTCTGCCACGTTTCTCCTGAATTTCCCCAACACTTAGAGAATGTTTAAACTTTTCCTAGCAGCCTGGAAAGTTGCTAGGACCTGCATGCCTTGCCACATGAGTCGGGGGTCAGAGTTGTTATTGAAGTGCTCCTCAATCCTTAGCTTGTAGCTATGCACTACAAGCTAAGTTGCTTGGACCTAGAAAGACCTGCCTTTTACAATTCATATTTTGAAACATGTTTCAAAATAACGGTGTTCCTCATTGCTTCAAAACAACTGCAATAATAGTTAGAAAAAGGAACTTGCAAGTCCATTTTAACTCTTGAACTTCTACGGATATACAGTTGAGAACATATTGACTGGTTGCATCAGTGTTCGGCCACTCAAACACCCAGGAGTGAAGAAGATTACAAAAACTGGTGAACGCTGCCCAGTCCATCATGGGTTCTGACCTCCCCACCATCAAAGGAATTTACAGGAATCACTGCCTCAAAAAGGCAATAGACCATAGACAATGGGTGCAGGTGTAGGCCATATGGCCCTTTGAGCCAGCACCACTATTCAATTTGATCATGGCTGATCATCCCCAATCAGTACCCCTTTCCTGCCTTCTCCCCGTATACCCTGACTCCGCTATCTTTTAGAGCACTATCTAGCTCTCTCTTGAAAGTATCCAGAGAACCGACCTCCACCGCCCTCTGAAGCAGAGAATTCCACATTCACAATTCTCTGTGAGAAAAAGAATTTCCTCATCCATTTTAAATGGCTTACCCCTTACACTTAAACTGTGGCCCCTGGTTCTGGACTCCCCCAACATCGGGAACATGTTTCCTGCCTCTAGCGTGTCCAAACCCTTAATAATCTTATATGTTCCAATAAGATACCCGCTCATCCTTCTAAACTGTAGAGTATACAAGCCCAGCTGCTCCATTCTCTCAGCATATGACAGTCCCGCTATCCCGGGAATTAACCTAGTAAACCTATGCTGCACTCTAGTTTCTTCTAAATAATTTATTTTGTATAACTTATGTTAAGCTGGAAAAAGTGAAGAAATTATTTACAAGGAGGTCGCCAGGACTCGAGAGACTGTGTTATAGGGAGAAGTCGGGTAACAAGGACTTTATTCCATATGGGGATTTCCTTATTCCTGAGGGATGATCTTATTGAGGTGTACAAAATCATGGGAGACATAGATAGGATGAAAGCACACAGTCTTTTTTCCCAGGGGAGGGTAATCAAAACCAAGAGAGCATAGGTTTAAAGTGAGAGGGGAATAATTTAATAGGAACTAGAAAAGCCTGTAGGTGGTGTTTTGTACATGGAACATGCTGACAGAGGAAGTGGTCGAGTCATGTGCAATTCAACATTTATAAGGCATTTGGACAAACACATATAGGAAAGGGTTTGAGGGATGTGAACAAACATGGGCAAATTTGACTAGTTTAGTTCGGGCATCTTGGTCAGCACAGATCGGTTAGACTGATCCTAGTTCTACATCTCTCCATATCACCATCAATATCCACTATCCATTAAGCCACTAGGGGCGCCGCATTGATGGCAGCCTCTGCCTACAGTCTGTCTGTTTTTCTATCTTTTTTTAATTTTTAGTCTGATTTAAAATTATGTTTTGGAGGTTTCTTTGGTTTTTCTATGTGGGGAGGGGGGTAGGATAAAGACTATCGTGTTCTAGGGTGCTCTTTATTATTTGTATGGCTGTATGGTGACCCCTTTCCCCTTACTCTCAATCTGAAGAAGGGTCTCGACCCGAAACGTCACCTCTTCTTTTTCTCCAGAGATTTTGCCTGACCCATTGAGTTACTCCAGCATTTTATGTCTATCTTCGGTTTGAACCAGCATCTGCAGTTCCTTCCTACACGCCCTGTTTCCGTGCTGTATGACTATGACTCGTTACTCTGTAAATTCAAGAACACTTAAGAAGTCATCAAAAACAGTCTGAAGAAATTCCACATCACATCGAGCAACCAGGAGCACATTGCACTGGACATGCTTTCTTGGAGGACATCCATGCATGAAGGAGCTGCACGTCATGAAATGGAACAACGGCATCTCAGAGACAAAGCGACAGCATCGTAAGGAGAGAGAGAAGGAGGTTCGATGGACTATGTTGCACCAAGGTGTGTGGATCGCGTATCGGCCTCTACCGACATCTGCAGACCCACAAGTAGACGACCCTGTGGAGACGAGAGGACAGTCATACTCATTTCGAGTGACTGCCGATGATGATGATGATGATGATGATGATGATGATGATGTTAAAATCAATTTTGTTGTGGAATACAGAATTTTTTCTCATGATTTGTCATTTCCGTGATCTATTTGAAAATCTTGCCTGGGTTTGACCTTATTGAATCTGATGAATGTTAATCTGCCTGAAACTAACTCGGTTTCTCTCCCCACCCGCAGCTCTGAGCTGCTGAGTGTTCCTAGCTTTTGTGTTATTATCCTTCCTGCCTCTGCAGTCTTTTGCCTGTATCTCTTTATTGGGACAACATTTCTCCCTGGGCAATGTTCTCTCTCCTAATAGATTTATAAAATCTTTTTGTCATTAGATCTGATATTCTTCACACTGGCTTTCAATGCAAACATATATGTCAGGCTATTGTTCATTGACTGAGGCACAGCGTTCAACACCATTATCCTGTCCAAACTCAGGGATCTGGGTCTCTGCTCCACTCTATTCAACTGGTTGCTAGACTTCCCCATTTGCGGACCTCAGTCAGTATGTATTGGCAACAATATCTCCTCATCAGTGACTATCAGTACAGGGGCACCACAAGCCTGCGTGTTCAAA
This sequence comes from Amblyraja radiata, assembly GCF_010909765.2. Lineage (NCBI taxonomy): Eukaryota > Metazoa > Chordata > Chondrichthyes > Rajiformes > Rajidae > Amblyraja > Amblyraja radiata. The sequence goes on along the minus strand of NC_045963.1, from coordinate 64,058,826 downwards.
CCCCTGCTCTACCCTCTGTATACCCGTGACTGTGTAGCCAGACGCAGCTCCAAAGTCATCTTTAAATTCTCCGATGATACCACCATCCTTGGATCAATAATGGCCAATGCTGAGTCAGGGTAATGTAGGTATGTTACAATACTTACCTTCTGCAGCGCTGCAGTTCTGCCACTGGCTGTGTGCGCGATTTTGCCACCTTAGGGGGGGGGGGGGGGGGGGGATAAAGCGCTGTTTTCTCCTACCTTGTCCTGGATTATATTTTCAAGGAGTGCAAGCTTTTGCTGAAGAATTGTACCGACGGCCGTTCTGTGTATTTGTTTTTTTTTAATCGCCCGACAAGTTCAACGCTGGAGTAATTTTAAAATCAGCTTCTAAAGCCGCCAACGCCGACAACGGGGACGGATTTCACGTACAGAACAGGTAAACCAGAGGCCACAGTTTAAGAATAAGGAGTAAGCCATTTAGAATGGAGACGAGGAAACACTTTTTCTCACAGAGAGTTGTGAGTCAGTGGAATTCTCTGCCTCAGAGGGCAGTGGAGGCAGGTTCTCTGGATGCTTTCAAGAGAGAGCTAGATAGGGCTCTTAAAAATAGTGGTCAGGGGATATGGGGAGAAGGCAGGAACGGGGTACTGATTGGGGATGTTTAGCCATGATCACATTGAATGGCGGTGCTGGCTCGAAGGGCCAAATGGCCTACTCCTGCACCTATTGTCTATTGTCTATTGTCACTCGGAGAAATCCCACATGGTCACACAGAGAACCTACAAACTCCGTACAGATTAATGTGCCTAAAGCTAGTAAGTAAGAAATGCTTTGCTCCAGTCCACTTCCGCCACATATGAAAAATATACACTCTTCCTGTTAATATGTCCCCTTCACACATCTCATTACTTTTCTTCCCTCCATTACATCTGCCTGTTTAATCTCCACTCTTTCTTGCATTTAATGCATTTCTTTTAGATATGGGTTGCGAATGTACATGTTTTTCCTATCTTCTGATATTTCATGCTAATAATTTTCTCAGAGATGAATCAGAACAGCCTCAGATTACTTCTAAACCTTGATTAACAAAGCAGTGAAACAAATTGATATCCATGCTTGGTCGGAATCCCAGAGCAGTACACTTCAGTGTCCTTCTCACAGCTAACCAAGAACACAAAACATCTCAATTTTAAACAGAAATATTCAACTGTAAAATAGTAGATACACATCACTGCAATATGTAAATTGAACTTGAAAGCAGATGAAACTAACCCAGACTGGGCGACCCATCCTGGGACTGTACTTACCCACTGCACAGAGGAACAGAGTCAAGGTAGAGAATATCAGTGCAAACATGTTGTTAAACTTGATTTGCAAGGATTAGACTTCAGTTCATTCAGACCCGATGTTCCCGTTGCTGTTTTAGATGTGACTGCGTCCTCTTCTACTTTTCCACAAGATTGTTTCATCACAAATGCGTGGAGTGTAAAGAGGAAGTCATGGGGAAAGTGGACAGTGGAAACGACTGAAAATTTACTCTCAAACTGTAGGCAGACCACCAGCGTAGTTTTCACCATTCTCTCTGGATGCATCGACGATGGTCACAGATTCAAGTTTCAGACGTACTGAGGGCAAATCTTTGTAGTCACCCCTGATGCTGAAGTAGGTTTGTACAGGGTGGTTCAAGAACTTGATGGGTGATGGGAAGAAGCTGCTCTTCAACCTAGAGGTAACAGCCTTCAGGCTCCTTTACCTTCTTCCTAATGGTACAGGGAGATGAGAGTATGGCCACTGTGATGTGGGTCTGTTTAAAGGTTGTTTTCTTGGCACCATTTGGTCAGTTGATCGATCTCCCACCAATACTCTGACTCATCATCATCATAATTTGCTCAACTACGGTGGTGTCATCGGCAAATTTGAAGATGGAGAAGGAACTGTGTCCGGCCACACAGTAATAGGTACACAGTAGAAACATAGAAATATAGAAAATAGGTGCAGGAGTAGGCCATTCGGCCCTTCGAGCCTGTACCGCCATTCAATATGATCATGGCTGATCATCCAACTCAGTATCCTGTATCTGCCTTCTCTCCATACCTACTGATCCCTCTAGCCACAAGGGCCACATCTACCTCCCTCTTAAATATAGCCAATGAACTGGCCTCAACTACTTTCTGTGGCAGAGAATTCCACAGATTCAACATTCTCTGTGTGAAAAAAATAAATCTCATCTCGGTCCTAAAAGACTTCCCCCTTATCCTTAAACTGTGACCCCTTGTTCTGGACTTCCCCAACATCGGGAACAATCTTCTTGCATCTAGCCTGTCCAACCCTTAAATACTTTTGTAAGTTTCTATAAGAACCCCCCTGAATCTTCTAGCTAAATTCCAGCGACTACAAACCAAGTCTATCCAGTCTTTCTTCATATTAAAGTCCTGCCATCCCAGGAATCAGTCTTGTGAACCTTCTCTGTACTCACTCGATGGCAAGAATGTCTTTCCTCAGATTAGGAGACCAAAACTGTACGCAATACTCCAGGTGTGGTCTCACCAAGGCCCTGTACAACTGCAGTAGAACCTCCCTGCTCCTATACTCAAACCCTTTTGCTATGAATGCTAAAATACCATTCGCTTTCTTCACTGCCTGCTGCACCTGCATGCCTACTTTCAATGACTGGTGTACCATGACACCCAGGTCTCGTTGCATCTCCCCTTTCCCTAATTGGCCATCATTCAGATAATAGTCTACTTTCCTGTTCTTGCCACCAAAGTGGATAACCTCACATTTATCCACATTATACTGCATCTGCCATGCATTTGCCCACTCACCCAACCTATCCAAGTCTCCTTGCAGCCTCCTAGCATTCTTCTCACAGCTAACACTGCCCCCCAGCTTCGTGTCATCCACAAACTTGGAGATGTTGCATTCAATTCTCTCGTCCAAATCATTAATATATATTGTAAATAGCTGGGGTCCCAGCACTTAGCCTTGCGGTACCCCACTAGTCACTGCCTGCCATTCTGAAAAGGACCCGTTACTCCTACTCTTTGCTTCCTGTCTGCCAGCCAGTTCTTTATCCACATCCATACTGAACCCCCAATACCGTGTGGTTTAAGTTTGCATACTAATCTCTAATGTGGGACCTTGTCGAAAGCCTTCTGAAAGTCCAGATATAACACATCCACTGGTTCTCCCTTATCCACTCTACTAGTTACATCCTCGAAAAATTCTATAAGATTCGTCAGACATGATTTACCTTTCATAAATCCATGTAGACTTTGTCCAATTAATTCACCACTTGTCGAAAGCCTTCTGAAAGTCCAGATATAACACATCCTCTGGTTCTCCCTTATCCACTCTACTAGTTACATCCTCGAAAAATTCTATAAGATTCGTCAGACATAAGATTCGTCAGACGTGATTTACCTTTAATAAATCCATGCTGACTTTGTCCAATGATTTCACCACTTTCCAAATGTGCTGCTATCCCATCTTTAGTAACTGACTCTAGCATTTTCCCCACTACCGATGTTAGACTAACTGGTCTGTAATTCCCCGTTTTCTCTCTCCCTCCCTTTTTAAGTATGGGTCTGAGCACCCAGCCTTGAGGTGCTCCTGTGCTGATGGTTCCTGATCAAGCAGGAAGTTTTGTTCTGACGTGGAGGAAATGCATTACTGATTAGGGAGAAGTTCACAGTGGCACTTGGAGAGGACATACTAGAGGATTAATTCACTGTGGATAGTTTATTCACAGCGGGTAGAGTTCACAATAAACAAAGGCACAATCATGCTGACGGGATGATATAATGGGCCCTCCAAAAACCAGGATGATTTAGAAGAACAAATATATAAACTGATTAGAGGAAACTACAAAACTATCTGGGTTAATTGGCTGCTGTAAATTATCCCTAGTGTGCAGGATAGAACCAGTCTTTAATCTTTTTCTTTAGCCTTTAGCGATATAGTGTGAAAACGGGCCCTTCAGCCCACCGATTCCATGCTGACCAGTGATCACACCTTACACCAGTACTAACCTACATACCAGGGAAAATGTTACAATTTTTACCAAAGCCAATTAACCTACAATCCTGTACGTCTTTGGAGCGTTGGAGGAAACCGGAGCACCCTGAGAAAGCCCACTTGGTTATAGAGAGAAGGTACAAGCTATGTACAGACACCAACTGTAGTCAGGATTGAACCCGTGTTTTTTTTGCGCTGTAAGGCAGCAACTCTACCGCTGTGCATCCGTGTCACCCAGTGTTTGGGTGATTGCTGGTCGGCACGGATTGGCCGAAGGGCCTGTTACCATGCTGTATCTGTAAACTAAACTAAACTGAAAACCTGCGGTCCGTGGTCAAACTTGTAACTGGTTTTGGACAGGGCAGAGAGAAAGTTTCTGGCAAAAGTGGAAAATTGAATATGCTAGTTTATAACCTCATTACTTTCTCTTCAGTGAAATTGCAAAAATGGACAGGATAAAACAGAAATTCGTACCGTCATTTATATTGTAATTTCCCTCTTCTGAAATATGTTACTTGACAGATTGCACAATTTCTTGTTCAGAGGCATCCTTAAATTTCTGCACTCTCATCGTAAATGTAGTTCACCTGCCTTTTTGTCAATAGTACTTAACTCACATGCATCAAGAAAGACTCAAGAGTTAGCATTTAAAAAGAATAATAAGCAGATGTGGTTTTCTTTAGAGTTGACTTCCTCTTCCACTGCTTGTTAAAAATACATTTACCAATGTGAATAAATTCCGATTTCAGGATGATATTGTCTCTTGAAAAATTTGGTTACTCATCACACATCTCCTCTCTGCCCAACTTTAGGTGGCCTCATATAAAACTTCCCATTGTTGTGCCAGATTCTAATAGTGAAAGGCCTGGATAGAATGGATGTGGAGAGGATGTTTCCACCAGTGGGAGAGTCTAGGACTAGAGGCCTTTAGAAAAGAGATGAGGAGGAATTTATTTCGTCATAGTGTGGTGAATCTGTGGAATTAATTGCCCCAGATAGCTGTGGAGGCCAAGTCAATGGATTTCTTTAAGGGGGAGATTGACAGATTCTTGATTACTACGGGTGTCAAAGATTATGGGGAGAAGGCAGGAGAATGGGGTTGAGAGGAAAAGATAGATCAGCCATGATTGAATGGCCAAGTAGACCTGGGGCCGAATGGCCTAATTCTGTTCCTATAACTTATGAAGATTCATTCCTCGTTGGATTGATCATCCTAAAAATAGTCTGAAAACACTTACATGTTGGCCTCTCGTACATTCCTCATTGCTTTCAGTCAGCTATTGATGGTCATGCCTTTAACATGCACCTCTCATTACCCCCACTTCCACCCTCCCCACTCTTTCCACCACTCTCCCCTCCCACCCCCTGTCCAAGCTCTCTTCCTATCTCCTCCTTTCTTAAAACGTTGTACTCTGATCAAGTGTTTCACACAAGCATAGAATAGTACAGCAGAGGGAAAGGTTCTTTGGCCCTCCATATCTGTCAAACATGATGCCAATTTAAACTATTCCCATCTGCCTGGCCATGGTCTCACCATTCTCGACTTGTTAATGTCTTTGTCTAAATGACTATTAACTACCACTCAGATCTGCCTTCACCACTTCCCCCGGCAATGTGTTCCAAGCACCTAACACTCAGTGAAAACAAGAACTTGCCTCATATATATTCTTTAAATTTTCCTACTCTCATCTTAAAGCCTTGATATCTAATATTTGACATTTCTACTCTGGAAAAAAAGACGCTGATTATTCTAACCGGTCTATGGTGTTTAGTCAGGCGACTCTGCGTGCAGGTCCCAGAAGTGGATTTGAGATCATTAGAACCAGGATTTTGCCACAAATGCCATTGCCTTTTTATGCCTTTTTTGATGATTTCACCAGGAAAATGCCTTTTTCACGAAAAGTGCCTAAATCAGCCTTTTTTTTACCATTTTGCTAAAAGGTCGAACTATTTTCTCTAGTTGTACCGTGATTACAATGATGTTTTCTATGTTAACACATTAATATTAATTTTTTTTAATGTGTTAACATAGTATAACTTACAAGAAAACTTCCATCACCGGGCAAAACCAGGGGCGCCACCGGTGGTCGTTCATTCGTTCATGCCGCTGCCCGCTGGTTCAGTCTTCTCCAAGATCTATTTAAGAAAGAACTGCAGATGCTGGAAAAATCGGAAGTAGACGAAAAATGCTGGAGAAACAGCGGGTGAGGAAGAATCTATGGAGAGAAGGAATAGGTGGCATTTCGGGTCGAGACCCTTCTTCAGACTGATGTGGGGGGTGGGGCGGGAAAAGGAAAGGAAGACGTGAAGACAGTAGGACTAGAAGGAGAGCTGGGAAGGCGGATGGGGAGGAGGGAGAAGACAAGGGCTATAGAGAAGTCAATGTTGGGGTTAGGCTACCCAAGCGAAATACCAAAGCTTGTCTCCTCACTACATTTACTGCTGGCTCCAGTCTCAAATCTGAGTTTTCGAGTGATTTGTGCAGGGCATTCATTGATGCTGGAATTCCATTGTGGAAATTGGAAAACAAATCTCTGAGGTTTTTTTGAGAAATACACAGAGGAACTTATACCAAGCGAGTCATCATTACAAAAAATTATGTTCACAGCAACTTCAACGTTGTTGTGCAGAAAATTAGAGATGAAGTTGCATGCAACAAAATCTGGATCTCAATAGATGAGACAACTGATGCTGTGAGGAGATATTTAAGAAGGAACTGCAGATGCTGGAAAATCGAAGGTAGACAAAAATGCTGGAGAAACTCAATGGGTGAGGCAGCATCTATGGAGTCTGAAGAAGGGTCTCGACACGAAATGTCGCCTATTTCCTTCACTCCATAGATGCTGCCTTACCCGCTGAGTTTCTCCAGCATATTTGTCTACCTGTGGGGAGATATGTTGCCAATGTGGTCATGTGGAGGCAGGTCAACCATCAAAGGAGTATTTGTTGACATTGGAAGTATTGTAGAAATCAAACAGCTCAACTATTGCTCAGTTGTTTACATCTTCACTTGCTGTACTTTGGGCAGAAGGTATAAAACACAAGAATGTTCTTCTGTTTGTGACTGATGCAGCTCTGTACATGAAAAAAGCTGCTCGTGCTCTTAAAGTTTTATTCCCAAAATGTTGCATTTGACATGTTTAGCTCAAGGACTTCATAGAATTGCAAAGCACATAAATAGCTTGTTTTCAAATGTCGATTGCCTAGTTTTCAATGTCAAGAAAATCTTCCTCAAAGCACCATCACATGTGCAGTTGTTCAAGAAAATGGCACCTGAGATTCCTCTACCTCATCAGCCCATTTTGACTATGTGAGGTACATGGCTCTCTGCTGTACTCTACTATGCTGCAAAGTTTGAAAAGATAAAATAAATCGTCAACTGTTTTGAAGAAGAAGTATCTGCTCCAGTCCGGATCGTCAGTGAAATCATGCAGAAAAATTCCCTCCATCGCGATCTTGTGTTTATTGCTTCCAATTTTGCAAACTTCCCACAAGCTATCACTTCCCTTGAGAAACGTTGCGAAACATTTTGGTAAAATTCCTGGCGATGTAGGTAAAGACATACAAAGAAAATGTGAGAGAGTGATTTTAGCTAACAAAGATCTTGAAGAAATATAAAACATAGCTAAAGTTCTCAAAGGTAGTTGTAGTGCATAAGATATTGACATGAATATAGAGTCTCTAGCTTGTTTCTGGTATGCACCAGTGACCTCAGCTGAGGTAGAAAGACGTTTTTTTCACAACAGAAGCATATTCTGTCTGACAGAAGGCATGGTTTAACACCAAATAGGCCCACACCAGACAGGCCCGCACCTGTCCTCCACTATCACCCTGAGCACCGGCACACCACAGGGCTGTGTACTAAGCCCCATGCTCTACTCCCTCTTCACTCACGACTGTGTTCCTGCATTCGACACCAACACCATCGTGAAGTTTGCAGATGACACAACAGTGATTGGGCTGATCACCAACGGTGATGAAACAAAATACAGGGCGGAGGTGCAGAACCTGGCGGACTGGTGCACACGTAACAACTTGTCACTAAACACCTCCAAGACCAAGGAGCTGATTATTGACTTCAGGAGGTCCCATAATGGAGAATACGCCCCAATCTCCATTTACGGGGAAAGTGTGGAGAGAGTGTCCAACTTTAAATTTCTGGGCACTCATATTTCATAGGACCTCACATGGTCCACCAACACCGCTGCGCTGGTCACGAAGGCACAGCAACGACTGTTCTTCCTGAAGACATTAAAAAAGACTGGTCTGCCCCAACAGCTGCTGACAATGTTTTACCGCTGCACCACAGAGAGCATATTAACGTATGGCATCTCTGTGTGGTATCTCAGCTGCACGGAGGCGGAGAGGAGAGCTCTTCAGCGCGTCATCCACAGAGCGCAGAGGATCATTGGGACAGAGCTACCAGCCTTGGAGGGCATCTACCACACACGGTGCCTCAGGAAGGCCGTCAGCATCCATAAAGACTCATCACACCCCTGTAACGGTCTGTTCGAACTACTTCCCTCCGGCAGACGTTACAAGGCCTTCTACGCCCGAACCTCCAGACTCAGAAACAGCTTTATTCCAAGAGCTATAGCGGCTCTGAACCGGCCCTGCTGAGTGCCCCCCACCGCCCCTGGACTGTCTCCCTCGGATGGTCACGACACACAGCTTATTTATTTATTTTACTTTTCTTTTTCATCGGTTGGAGCTGCATACTAAATCTCGTTGCACTGACGTGCAATGACAATAAAAGATATTATTATTATTATTATTTTTATTATTATTATTATTATAAGTTGAAAACAATGCTGGTAATTATGTGCAACCAGGCAACTTCGGTCATTTATTATAGTATACCTTTATATTATCAATTTTGTCTTCCGGTGGCTGCTATGAAGCAGTGAAGGCAGCTGCACTGAGCTCTCCTCCAGACAAATCATGTTTAAAGTCAACTCCCATGCCAGGATCGGGTTAAAAAATCTTATCAGGTTTGCTGAACGTCGAGGGTACTGACTCCATCTAACGGTACCGGTGGATTTGGGATTTAAAACGATCTTATCGTAAAAACTGGATGATAAAGAGAAGAGGTCAGAGAGGACCCAAGAAGACTACAATCAGTTTCCAGCTCCAAAAAGCTCTGGATGAGCTTGAAACCACCCCGGAACTCACTTTTGAAAGTCTGGAAGAGGGGCTGGAACCTCAACAACCTACAAGCGATATGGCTGCGAGAAGTGATGCAAAGGAGAAAGAAATGAAAAGCTGGGAAGAAACGGTAAGAGCTAATATTCTTAAAGACATTACTAAAGATCTTCAGAAGCAATTTGCCAAAATGAATTCTACAATTCAGAACAACTTCTCCACTATGGAGGGCAATCTTTCTAAGAAAATTGATAATAGCTGCGGCGAAGTAAAAGAGCATTATGTAGCCCTGAACCAGCAGTTTAAAGATTTGGAGTCCAGGACTGCGAAGGAATTGGAAAGTATGCAGAGAGATTATAACAATAAACATGACACCCTGCTGAAGCAATTAACAGACTCGGAAAAATTGATGGAAGAGATGGATGGTGAAATGGAACAGATGAGCCAAGAAATACAAGGGCTGAAAAAACAACACGATACGAATTGGGAGTTAACGAATAAACTGAATGAGAAATGTCAAGATTTAGAAGCCAGGTCAAGGAGGCAAAATTTGAGAATAGTAGGAGTTAAAGAGGGTGCTGAACACGGCCTTCAAATGCGTGATTTTATTACTAATCTACTTAAAGACGTTTTCAAACTTCCAGAAAAACCAAAGATAGATCTGGCTCATCGAGTGGGTCGCTTCCAAAAACATGATAATGCTAAACCAAGGCAAATTATTGTAAAGTTCCTGGATATTTCAACTTTGGAAACTCTATTAAAGAAGATAACCTATGGAGAAAATCTTACATTTGCTGATAATATCGTAAGATTCTACAGGGATTATCCTCGGGAAATTTTGGCAAAAAGACGCGAGTTTAAAAGGGCAAGCAGTATTTTATATGGACATTCTGAAGTTCGTTATGGCGTGATCTATCCAGCGAAAATGCTAATTACGTTTAATGCTAAGCAACGCTCATTAACGGACCCGGACTCTGCTTGCAAATATGCCCAGGAGATTTTAAACAAAATTCAAGGAGGAACAGAATAATAGACATTTTATCTGTGGAACTTTGTTTTTTCTGTTTCAATTAAGACACTAGAACGCTTCAGACGGTTACCAGACAGGCTTATCTGGCAAGAATGTGTTGTTCAATAACAGAGGCCGAATTAAACTTCTCAACTGAAAGCACAGATGGAAGCTCAAGGTCGCAAGCTCGTCACCAAACCCCTCAGCACAGAGAACTATGAGACCGTCTCCTTTTGAAATGGCCATGATATGAGGCATCTGTTCCACACTATATGACCTATTATTTATATATATAACTAACTAACTAATTAACCACTTACGCGCAATAAACTCAACTAACGTTAAAGGCGTAATGTACTATACTAACACGACTAACTATATAGCAGGAAGGATGGGGGAGGTTAGACATATATTTTAAATACTAAATACTAATTATGAATTAATTAACATACAGGTAAATGAAAAGTGTAATTATTGACGAGGTACTTTAACCCATAATTTCTTTTATTTAATCCAAATCTTCTACCTTCTCTTTTATTTTATTTTATTTTATTTTAAACTGTTCAGCGATTAACTGACCTGATATGATAATTTTGGTAACAATTAGAGGGAACCGACTAACGTTGGGTCAAATTCTAATAGGGGGATAAGGCCCAGTGTATAATCTCATCGACGGAGGTCAATTTAAAAACAAACCTAGCTACCTTAGGTGGCCTTTTTGTAATTTATCGCTTTTTTGATAAATTACATTCACTTTTTTTGTTTATTCACAATTATGTGTTGTATGACTTAATAATTTTTATGTACACTTTATTTTATGTTTTTCTCTTTCCCTTAATTATGTTTGATAGTGTCAGGAGATGTAAAACTACTGTAGAAATTATGAAGAACAACTCTGGATTCGGGATTCCGAGGTACTTGGCTGCATCACATGAATCATACAGTCTGGTAATAATAGCCAATGCAAGATAATAGTCGAATAAATATCGGAGGTCTCACCTTCTGTAGTTGGAACATCAGAGGTGCGAATGAGCCAATTAAGAGGGGTAAAATTCTGGCACAATTAAAATCATTAAATATGGATATTGCTATCCTACAAGAGACACATCTGAAACAACAAACTCAGATCAGATTAAGGGCAAATTGGATAGGTCAAACCTATTACTCCTCATTCACCTCTAAAGCAAGAGGCACGGCTATTATAATTCGGAAGGGTATACCTTTTAAATTAAAGAAATCTATATCTGATAAAGAGGGAAGATATGTTATAGTCACGGGAGAAATTTACAATACACCATTAACTATGATAAATATTTACGCGCCTAATTTTGATAACCCACAATTTTTTAGGAAAATAATAGAGTTAATCGCAGAGCATAATTATCAAAATATAATAATGGGGGGAGATTTTAACTGTGTTATAGATCCATACTTAGATAAATCAATAAAGCTAGGGAAGCGTCTTGTTAAAACTAAGACCTGTGAATTTTTAAATACTTATATAAAAAATAATAACATAGCTGATATTTGGTAAAGAGCAAATCCAAGTAGTAGGGAATACTCATTTTATTCATCAGTTCACAAAACTTATTCGCGAATTGACTATTTTTTATTGGACACAAAATTAATCCCGTATACGAATAAACCATCATATCATAATAGTATTATTTCTGAGCATTCACCATTGACTTTTATACTTAAAATTGAGGGAATGCCGAGTATAAAACCTTTTTGGAGATTCAATGTACATATATTAAATAACCCGCAGGGTTATGAGTATATAAAAGAACAAATAAAACTTTTTTTCAAAATAAATGACACACCGGGTATTTCTGCACCGCTATTATGGGAAACCTTCAAGGCATATATTCGCGGTGTCATAATTTCTTACCAAAGTTTTCAAAATAAGGAAAATAAAAGAGAACTTCAGCGGATAGAACAGAAAATAAAACTACTAGAACTGGACAATGCAACTGACCCAACCATAAATAAACATAATAAGATAACTTTATTGAAATATAAAGTCAATAGAATACTATCGGCTAGAGTAATAAGATTATTCCAAATTACAAAACAAGCACACTTCGAATTTGGGGATAAGCCACATAAACTACTTGCGAGGCAACTGAAGCAACGAGAAAAGGAAAAAAACTATTACTAAAATTAAATCGGATAAGGGTGAGTTTTTAACACTGCCTAAGGATATTAATAAGAGGTTTGCCCAATTTTATCACAATTTATATACATCTAAAATAAATACAGATGTAAGTAAAATTACAAATTTTTTAGATAATTGCAAGCTCCCAAAATTGGATAGTTTAGAACAAGAGCAATTAGGAGCACGGATTACTAATGAAGAAATAAAACAAATAATAAACTCACTGAAAAATGGGAAGACACCAGGACCAGACGGTTTTAGTAATGAATTTTATAAAAGATTTTAGGAGTCAATTGTACCAAGATTATTCAATTTATACACGCAGGCTTATACTGAAAATAAACTACCAGAAACCCTAGCAGGAGCAACAATAACACTTATACCAAAAAAAGATAAAGGTTTAGATGAACCGGGTTCTTATAGAGCTATTTCACTACTAAATACGGATCAGAAAATTTTAGCAAAGATTCTAGCTAGAAGGCTAAATAATTATATTAACAATTTAATAAATACGGATCAAACGGGATTTATACCCAAAAGACAATCATTTAATAATTTGAGAAGGCTTTTCAATATAATGTACTCTCATAATGAGGACAATGAAGATATTTCAGTTGTCACGCTGGATGCAGAGAAGGCATTTGATCAAGTAGAATGGCAGTGTTTATACAAGGTACTCCAAAAATTCAATATGGGAGAGAATTTTATTAGATGGATTAAACTACTTTACGATAGACCTACGGCAAGAATACTAACTAACAATACGCTATCTCCAAAATTTTACTTATCAAGGGGTAATAGGCAAGGGTGTGCCTTATCACCATTGCTATTTGCCCTTATGATAGAACCGTTGGCCGAAAGGATTAGAAATCACCCGAATATTCACGGATATAACACTAAGGACTCAAAGAATAAAATTTCACTATATGCTGATGATATCCTTTTATATATTACTAATACACAAACGAGTATACCCACCTTATTAACACTAATTGAGGAATTCGGCTCTTTTTCAGGATATAGAATAAATTGGAATAAATGCGAAATTATGTCTTTAAAACCACAGGATTCGAGACACTTACTAAAATTCCCCTTCAAAATTGCAACAGAAAAATTCAAGTATCGGGGTATTCAAATTACGAGAAGACACAAATCATTATTTTGTGCCAATTTTATACCACTATTAAATAAACTGAATGATATGATTACATTTTGGAAAACGCTTCCGCTCTCATTGATAGGTAGAATTAACACTATAAAAATGACTTTCTTACCACAATTAATATATTTGTTTCAAGCGATCCCAATATATATTCCAAAATATTTTTTCAAAAAACTAGATTCCACTATCACTAATTTTATATGGGATTACAGAACACATAGAATTCAACGAAAGCATTTGTGCAAATCTAAAGAAGTTGGGGGTTTATCATTACCTAACTTTATGTATTACTACTGGGCAGTGCATATTAAGAACATAATGTACTGGCTGGGTAGTTCCACTCAGCAGTTGGAGTGGATAAGAATGGAGAAAGAGGAGTGCTATCCGCACGATATAGGAACGATCCTGCTCTCACTGATAAAATTGAATAGTATAATATATAAGAAGAACCCAATTATTCACAATATAATAAGAATTTGGAAACAAATAAAAGTATCCTTGAAATTAAATAATTTATCAGTACTAACCCCACTATTGAACAACCCCGCATTCAAACCTTCTCTCATCGACAACACATATCAACAATGGGATAGACTGGGGATTAGGAAAGTAGGGGATATGTATGAATTGGGCAAACTGTTATCATTTCAACAATTAAAATTAAAATTAAAATTGAAGGATAATCAATATTTTAAATATATACAGGTATGTGACTTTATGAAGAAATATACACATAGATTTCAAACTATATTTTTAGACCCTTTAGAAGAAGCAATGAATATTAAGGCTGATTCACAAAAATTAATATCATACTTTTATAATAATATATTATATAGAGAATCACCCTCAACAGAAGCACTAAGGGAAGATTGGGAACATGAGCTAATGATAAAGATCTCGAAGGATAGATGGGAAAAGTATTTGATGAATACACATGTGTTCTATTAATGCAAGACATAATTTAATTCAATTCAAATTATTACATAGACTATATTATTCAAAAACGAGGTTGAATAAATTTTATCCAAACGTCTCTCCCAGATGCGATAAATGTTTGTTTCAAAACGCTAATATAACACATTCATTTGTAGGATGTACAAAGTTGAATACATTTTGGAGTGATATATTTGATATATTTACAAAGCTCTTCAAGTCAAGAATAGAACCCAAAATGGAATGGATTATATTTGGAATAATAGGAGAAGATACCAATTTAAATAAAGACCAAAATGTTTTTTTTAATTATGGGTTAATAATTGGAAAGAAATTGATACTTAAATTTTGGAAAAATACAACTATACCAACTGTTAAAATGTGGATTAGGAATATGATGGACATAGCACGCCTTGAAGAAATGAGACTCCGACTAATAGATAAATATGACCAATTCTTAAGGAGTTGGTCTCCTTTCATCGACTTTTTGGAATCATGTGATGCAGCGGTACCATAAGGATTGCTGATTTCAGTTCATGACGTGGATAGATTTACATCTCCGAATATAGATTTGAAAAATTCTCTTTTAAGGGGCCTTCTTTTCTATTTCTACTTTACACTTTTTCTTTTTTCTTTTATTTTTTTATTTTTTATATACACACCTCACATTTCTTTACTCTCTACCATCTATTTACCACTTTTTCCCCTTTCTATTGTTTTCTTTTTCTTGTCTTGCTTACTTCCTTCTCATAACATAAAACTAGAGGTTGTACATAAAATGGATTACGGTATGACATAGTTGCCACTGTATTGTTTTGTACTGTATTAACTTCTAATAAAATAAACAAAAAAACAAAAAAACAAAACAAAAAAAAAAATATTATCAATTTTAACAATATTTTGGTGGTGGAAATACATGCCTTTTTATGCCTATTGTCATTAAATGCCTTTTTCATGCCTTTTTGTGATTTTATTATTACTTTTTGCCTGCCTATTGTAGTTTTTTTGTGCCAAAACATCCTGGCTCTAGTCATAAGTGATCGGAGCAGAATTAGGCCATTTAGCCCATCAAGGCTACTCCGCCATTCAATCATGGCTGATCTATCTCTTCCTCTCAACCCCAATTCCCCTGCCTTCTCCCCATCACCTCTGACACCCGTACTAAGCATGGGTAGAAATCGCTTTTAAAACATGGGGGGGGGGGGGGGTGAACACAATGGGAGAGGGCACAGAGGGAAGTGAGAGGGCAGAGAGAGAGGGCAGAGAGAGAGGGCAGAGAGAGAGGGCAGAGAGAGACGGCAGAGAGAGACGGCGGAGAGAGAGGGAAGAGAGAGAGGGCAGAGAGAGAGGGCACAGAGAGAGGGCAGATAAGGCAGAGAGGAACAATCGCACGTTATAACGTGCCGTCGACCCATTTTGCCACCGCTGAACAACCCTCCTGTCCCCCAACATTGCACCCTTCTTCACGGCAGCCCTGCAGATGTCTCAGTTCTGACAATTAAAGGGACCTAACCGGTAACAACACTATGAGCAGCTCTGGGCCGCCGCGCTACCGACTCGAATTGATTCGACTTGACGCCTAACTGACTCATGCTCCGTTCTGTGCTGAGCTCGCGGCGGGCCATATGTGGCCCACGGGCCATAGTTTGGAGGCCCCTGATGAACGTGTACGTACGTACATATGCATGATACGGTAATTACAGTTAGCTCTGCCGTAATTGGGAAGAGTGTATCGCTAGCTTCCTTCCGAGGTGGGCTGGAGGCATGGACGGAAATCACGGGAGTAGGGAGGGGGGAGACATGTCCCCTCCATGTTTTGAGAGGTGGGGGACAATCCTCCTCATGTTTTGTGAAACGTAATTTGCAATCAGTTCCCATCCGACCGGGCTCTGCGGAGTCGGGGCCGCATGCATGGTCAGCTGGCTCAGAATCTGAAAATAATTTAATGTCATCCTTTGGTAATGATAAACGCTCATCCATTCCTCATACAATACACAAAATAGATTGCAGCAACAGCTAAACCACCTTGGAATTTTACATTTATAAAAAGCTCTCGGGTTTAATGAGTACTGAAGAACGATTGGAGTCGTTTATCGCTTCATTTCTCTGAGACAAAAACGTTGTGTTAACTGTCATATTAACACTGTTATTTTTGATGTGTCACCAACCAATACATTGATATGCATTCATCAGTAAATATAATTGTGTTTTGACCTTCAAGTATTCCTGACGCATTCCTTTGAATAAAATTCACGAGAGTATTTCTTAAAACTGTCTGATGCGGGTATAATTACCATTTTAGCTTTGGAAGCAGACAAAAAATGCTGGAGGAACAGCGGGTGAGGCAGTATCTATGAAGAGAAAGAAAATGGGACGTTTCAGGTCTCGACTTCTTCAGACCATTTGTGAATTTTGGATGTATTGGTGGATGGGAAAGATTTAAACGGATATTGGAGGATCATTAAGGGACCCGGCGGTCGAGATGGTGTGCAGGTATAGCCCCTCATTCAGTAATTTTTACACATAATTTAGGGATGTTCTATGAAATAAAAAAAAATTAAGTATGTTTATGTTTATTTTTGTTAGTTTATTAAGTTTATTTATGTATGTTTTTGTTAGTTTGTGAAAATCTATGTGTGTTGCTTTCTCTCTCTCTCTCTCTCTCTCTCTCTCTCTCTCTCTAGGTTAGCCGTTTAAATCTTTCAAAAGCTACAACGTGATAAATAACACTTAATAAAACTGAAGCAAATAAAGGTAAACAGAAGCCTATCCTTGGAGGAGAGAGAGAGGGAAAACAATGAACGTAAACTTTTCACAAAACTAACAAAAACATAGATAAAGAAACTTTTGATGGGAGGAGATAAAATTGTTAGTTGTCATGCAAACTTGTCATCGGGCTGCCACGCAATTGTGTCACCCCATGTTTTTAAAGCGATTTCCGCCCTTACGGGTAAAGAAGCCGGAGAATAGGCCTAAGTTATGTTTCGACATACTAGAAAACAATGGGAGGATTGTCCCCCTCCTCTCAAAAAATGGGGTGCGGGGGCACATCTCCCTGGGATTTCCGCCCATTATCAATGTGCACCCACAATGCTATGAGGGAGAGAGAGTTCTAGGTTATTGAACCAGCAACGGTTAAGGAACATCAATATGTTTCCAGGTCAGTATGATGAGTGTATTGGAAAATTTGCTGCAATGTATCCTGAAGATGCTACAAGCCACTGCTACTGTGTACCTGTGGTGGAGTGAGTGAATGTTGAGGATGGTTCAATGATTTTGATTCAATGATTCTCCATCGCCCTCAAACATCTCGGCCCATTGACCAAAGTCCCTTTCCTCGCCCGTCCGTCTCTGTGTCTCAGGGAACACTTCCTGCAGCTGACCCCGAAGGTGCTGGAGGCAATATCTTGGTCCCTCTACTACCAGCCTATACCGTTCTACTCTCACCAATAGGGTTGAAGGCAAGTGCTCTGCATTGGAAAAGATACGGATCTGTGACAGGTATACCCATTACCACTGTCGTTCCATTATTCCACTTGAACTGTTATTTTTCCAAAGATACATTTTATTCTGCTTATCAAATTCCAAAGTAACTTTAAGTGGTTGTCCACTTACCGATGAAATTGCAATAGAAGCATTTTGGCCCTGAGTTTTTCCCGATTCAAAGTATGATCTTTTAACCTTCCTAATATAGGCTGGGCTGCAATAGTGTTAAAGGCTCAGATGGGATGGAATGTGTTGAGTGTGTTCAGAATGGTTTAACCACACATAATAGAGGACTCTACTATGGAGAGGGCAGAGCTTAACCTACTCTTGGATAATAGGGCAAGGCAAGTGACTGACGTGTCAGTGAGGGAGCACTTTGGAACAATGATCAGAGGTCTATTAGTTTAGTTTGATTTAGTTTAGAGATACAGCGCAGAAACAGGCCCTTTGGCCCACCGAGTCTGCACATTAACACAAGCCTACACATACTAGAGACAATTTACACATATACCAAGTATGCAAATCAAAGACAATTAACTTACAAATCTGTACGTCTTTGGAGCGTGGGAGGAAACTGAAAATCTCGGAGAAAACTAACATGGTCACGGGGAGGACGTACAAACTCTGTAGAGACAGCACCTGTGGTCGGAATGAACCATGGTTTCCAGCGCTGCAAACGCTCTAAGTCAGCAACTCTACCACTGTGCCCCGTTTTAAAATACTTATGGAAAAGAACAGAACTGGTCCACAATTTAAATTTTAAGTTAGGGAAGGCTAATTTTAACAGTATTAGAAAAGAGCATGCAGAGGTTAATTGGAGTAAGATGTTTGCTGGCAAAGACATCCTTAATCCATTACAATTCACCCAGCAACAAAACAGATCCTTGGCAGACACCATCTCCCTGGCCCGACACACATTTGCATTGATATTAGTTTATTATTAACCCATGTACTGAGATACAGTGAAAAAACGTTGTTTTGTGTGCTATCCATGCAAATCATACCACACTTGAGTACAATCACACCAGGCACAAGTACAACAGGGAGTGCAAAAATATCAAGAGTACAGAATACAGTGTTACAGACACAGAGAAAGTCCAAATAAAATTGTACAACGTACCTATCACAGTAAGGTAGGTTGGGAGATCAAGACTATAACTTTATTATGTAGTCCCAAGCTATCTTTGAGTCCTGGCAAAATCCTCGTAAATCTTCTCTGCGCCCATTTTCAGCTTGATAACATCTTTCCCATAACATGTTTACAAAAACTAGAGACAATACACAAAATGCAGCCTCACCAACGTCTTATACGTGTACAACATGACCTCCCAACTTCTATACAGTGCTCTAACTGATGAAGGCCAATGTGCCAAAAGCCTTTTTGAACATCCTATCTACCTGTAATGTCACTTTTAATTACCTATATACCTGTGCTCCTAAATCCCTCTGCTCTACCATTTACTGTGTAGATTCTGCCCATGTTAGTGCTCCCAAATGCAACACCTCACATTTCTCTGTATTAAATTCTATCAACAAATCCTCAGCCCACCTGCCCAATCAACAAGATCCTGCTGCAACTTTTGATAACCATGTTCATTATCTACAATACCATCCACTTTTGTGTCATCTGCAAACTAGCTCATCATGCACGTTCTCGTACAAATCATTGATATAGATGACAAACTGCATTGGGCCCAGCAGAAAACCTTGAGGCACACCACCAGTCACAGGCCTCCAGTCTGAAAAAACAACCCTCCACCATCACCCTCTGCTTCTTTCAATGACGTCAATTATCCATCCATTCATCAATATCTCCATGAATCCCATTGGATCTAACCTTCTAGAGCAGCCTACCATGCGGTACCTTGTCAAATGCCTTACTAAAATACATGTATACAATGTCCACAGCTCTACCTTCATCAACCTTTATGGTCACATCCTCAAATAACTCAAACAGATTCGGGCGACACGACCTCCCATGTACAAAACCATGTTGACTAACACTAATCAACCCCTGTCCATCTAAGTGCAGATATATATATATCGTATCGTATCCCTCAGAATACTCCCCAGTAACTTTCCAACCACAAATGTTAAGCTCACTGGCCTGTAGTTTTCAGCCTTTTCCCTGCAGCCCTTCTTGAATAGAGGCACAGCATTTGCCTCCCTCTACTCTTCCGGCAACTCGTCTGTATTGAACAATGATTCATAAGTCTCTGCAAGGGATCCTCTTTTCCCACAGTGTCCGAGGATATAACTGATCAGACCCGGGAAATTTGTCCATCTTCATACGCTTCAGGTACCTTCAGCACGTCTGCGACATGTTCCCAATGTTGGGGGAGTCCAGAACCAGGGGCCACATAGAACGGAGACGAGGAAACACTTTTTCTCACAGAGAGTTGTGAGTCTGTGGAATTCTCTGCCTCAGAGGGCGGTTCTCTGGATACTTTAAAGAGAGAGCTAGATAGGGCTCTTAAAGGTAGCGGAGTCAGGGGATATGGGGAGAAGGCAGGAACGGGGTACTGATTGGTGATGATCAGCCATTGAATGGCAGTGCAGGCTCGAAGAGCCGAATGGCATACTCCTGCACCTATTGTCTATTGACCACAATACTGACTGCTCTCAAGCCACTTCCAGTGACTACCCCAAGATTCCCCATCCTCCTGTCTTTCTCCACGATAAAAACACTTGTTGAAGACCTTTCCTAGGTATGTTACAAAATTTACCTTCAGCGGCGCTGCAGTTCTGCCACTGGCTGTGTGCGCGACTTTGGCACCTTTGAGAGGGGGGGCGGGATTAAAATACCATTTTCTCCTGCCTGTCGGAGTCGATCTTTCTCAGTTCCGTTCTCTTAAGTTTTTTTAAAACATCGCTGGACAATTTAATGGCTGGAGTAAAATAAAATTTGACTTCTAACGCCGTCAACGCCGACAACAGGACAGATCTCCCGTACAGGACAATTAAAGGTAAGCCATTTATTTTACATATAAACTTGCTTCTTAGGATTACTTTAATCCAAAATTTATGTTGCGAAAAGGTGATTTAGGCCTCATATGAAACAGCAGTGTTTTTCCTGCCGATATGGGGTTAAAATTCACCGCAAACCGCAACGTTCCAAACGATCGCGTTCCACAAAAACCCACTCGCAAGATGCTTTAAATGGCCATTAATTTACGGGAATTAAACACTAAATTCCTTCCATTTGGCCTATAAATTCATGACAATGAGATTTAAAAATCATGTTATATTGTGAGTTCTTGTGTGAATGTTACTCGGGCTATTTAAAAATGTTAACCTTTTCTTAAGAAATGGATAGATGTTTATATCTAGTAATTGAATTTTGTAATTAGCTACAATTTCAATTCAATTCAATTCAACTTTAATGTCATTGCACAAATACAAGTATGGGTACAACGAAATGCAGTTTAGCGTCAGTCCGTAGTAATAGTGCAATATAGAAATAAAAATACAGAATAAGCAAACAATGTGGACGGAGAGACTGGAGAAATCTATCGGTGGGACTCCGAGTTCAGCAATGTGATAGTGTTGTTGTAGAAGCTGTTCCTCATCCTACTAGTATGTGACCTGAGGCTCCTGTACCGCCTCCCTGATCGGAGGAGGGCAAACAGTCCATGGTTGTGGTGGGAGGGGTCTTTGATGATCTTCCCGGCCCGTCTCAGACACCGTTTTCGGTGGAGGGCATCCATGGCAGGGAGCGGGGCACCGATGATGTACTGAGTGGTTTTCATCACCCGTTGTAGTGCCTTCCTGTCCGCTACGGTGCAGCTGCTGTACCATACCGTGAAGCAGGTGGTCAGGATGCTTTTGATGGTACAGCGGTAAAAGTTGGTCAGGATCTGGGGGGACAGGTGAGCTTTCTTGTGCCTCCTCAGGAAGTAAAGGAGCTGCTGCGCCTTTTTGATCAGCTTGGAGGTGTTGAGGGACCAGGACAGATCCTCCGAGATGTGTACCCCGAGGAATTTGTAGTTGGAGACGTGCTCCACCTCAGTCCCGTTTATATGGATGGGGGTATGTCTGCCCCCTCTGTTCTTCCTGAAGTCAACAATAATTTCCTTCGTCTTCTTGGAGTTGAGGACGAGGTTATTGTTGGCACACCAGGTTGTCAGGTGCTGGACCTCATCCCTGTAGGTTGACTCGTCGTTGTCACTGATCAGTCCCACCACCGTGGTGTCGTCGGCAAATTTAATGATGGCATTGGAGCCATTCTTAGAGATGCAGTCATGGGTGAACAGGGAGTAGAGGAGAGGGCTGAGCACACAGCCCTGTGGCACGCTCAGTGTTATAGTGGAGGAGGTGAGGTTGTTGACCCTAACAGACTGTGGTCTGTTGGTGAGGAAATCCAGTGTCCAGTTGCAGAGGGAGGTGGAGATGCCAAGTCCGCTGAGTTTGGTGATCAAGCTAGTGGGGATGACAGTGTTAAAGGCAGAGCTGAAATCCTGATGTAGGTGTTATTGCTGTCCAGGTGGGTCAGGGCAGAGTGTAGGGCCGCCGATATGGCGTCCTCTGTAGACCTGTTGGCCCGGTAGGCAAACTGATGGGGGTCCAGTGTGGGGGGGAGGCTGGCTTTGAGGTGAGCCAAGATCAGCCGCTCAAAGCACTTTGCAATAACAGGGGTGGTAATTAGGTAACTTACGAATTATATGCTTTAATAACAGGTCATCCAAGTAAGATTGTTTCATATTTGTTTTAGAATGCTTCAATCTACAATAACTGAAAATTTCATTCAGTTCTCTTAATTTTTAAGAAAGTTATGGGCTTTTGAGTGTCCTTGATCACAGCTTTCGATTTACGTCAATGGAAAAGCAATAGGGAACAAGATGCTAATTTCAGAGTATGAAAATGGCCATAAATGTTTTAATACTGAAGATATGAAAGTGAATTAGGTGTCAAATTTAACTTCTTTTTATGCTTTATCTGATGGGATAAATTTCAGACTTGATTTTTAAAATCTCAAAATTTTGTAACATTGGCTCCACACAGAATTGACCACTTTGATTCCTGAGGGGTCCCACACTTTCGCTGGTTACCCTTTCTCCTTTTATGTGCTTTTAATATCTCTTGGGATTATTCTTAGTGCTATCTACCAGAGCTATCTCCTGTCCCCTTTTTGCCCTTCTGATTTCCCTTTTTAACTTGGTTCCCGAAATTCCTCCAGGGAAACACTTGATCCCAGCTGCCTAAACCTGTCCAATGCCCTTTTCTTCAAACCCCTGACCATTACAAAAGTACTCTTGACCATATAAAAAAATTGGGACATCAGGTCTCCCGAGGCTGCGTGCTTCAGGAGAGTCAGGGTTCACCAGTGTAGCGGCACGAAACGTGGTGAATAAAGCTGAGACGTCAGGCCGGTTCAAAGAGTCGTTTATTCAGTGGTGACACGTTAGGTTGGTGCGCTAACTACATTACGTTGTTGCTGTAGCTGAGCGAGGTTGTTCTCTCAGGCTCAGCTACCGGTTGACTCCTCCTCAAGGTCTCGAGATGAGATGACCTTAAGTACCAGGACACTACCTCTAGCCCATGACGTCACGTGCCCGCCCTCATATCTCCTGACGAGGATTCGAGCATGAGTGGCCCGTGTTTAGGCTGACAAGTTATTGGTGAGACCACACTTGGAATACTGTGTGCAGTTTCAGTCACTAGTTATTGGAAAGATGTCACTACTTTGGAGAAGGTGCAGAAGTTTCACCAGGATTTCACTGATCCTTGCAGGCCTAAGTTATAAAGAGAAGCTAGATTGGCTGTGACCTATTTCCCTTTGGAACATAGGAAGCTGAAGGGTGATCTTTCTGAAGTATGTAAAATGACAAGAGGCATGGATAAAGTGAACACACAGTTTATTTCCCCATGGTACAGGTTGTAAAACTGGAGAACATTGGCTTAAGATGAGAGGGGCGATATTTAAGAGAGACCACAATGCAACATCTCACTCAGCCCTCTCCTATATTATCTTAAAAATAGCTTCACAGTTTAAGCTGCATGTTTATTAGAAAGCAGCAACATCTATATTCAAGCAATTGAACGATTTGAACAATCAATGCAATATTTTAAAGCAGTAAACAATAATGAGGAAGTCTATACAACCTTTGCAATGTCTCCATATACTTGATTGTCTTTAAATTCTTATCTTACTTTGGGATGCAACTAACTAGCTGATACATGGCATCCAATCAACCAGCTCCAATGTAGATGCCACTTATTTTTCCTATACTTCTATCAATGGGAGAATGATGTGGAAAGGGATGTTTTATCTTGATGCACAAATCCCAAATGTTCCTTCGAATAAACCAGGGCCATTTTAACAGCAATATAGGCCCCCGGGCAAAGCAGTGCACTGGGGCCTCTACATTTCCAGTTTCTTTATTCCGAATCAAATATGCCGTCATGCACTTGCGATGTTCTTCTCCGTTTTCATGTTCTACAATAACATTCTACAATACATAGATTAGCATGGGGCCCCTATGCTCGTGGGGCCCCGGGCAACTGCCCAGCGTGCCCAAGCGTTAAAGCGGCCCTGTAATAAACGTCTCTTGTGTCATACATAAAGCAAATGGAACCTCTGGGACTTATACCTTTACATGTCTGACGTGTCTGCCTGTGCAGATATCATCCAATCTTCCTTCATCTAAACGAGGACACCGAGACAGTTCAGCTGTGGGACACTTGTTTGCTGCCTGTTTAAAGAAAATTAAACAGAACCCAGTTACACAAAGCAAAATGGTGAAGAATGCATGTCTGAATGGTCATCTATCTGTTCATGTTCTCCAGAGATGCTGCCTGACCCCTTGTGATAATACAGCACTTCCTGTGCTTCAATGCATGAGTTCAAATCAGTTCCAGACATTGCCCGAACTGTTCCGTTGAGTGTCTGAACACAGGCCCAATCTATAGTATGTATCTCTGTTCTTGAATAATGTTGAACCCCATGGGATCTTAAAGTCATGGTCACAGAGCTATATAGCATGAAACAGGCCCTTAAGCCCACCTTATCCGTGCCAACCAAGTTGTCATCCTGGGCTAATTCCACTTACCTGCATTTGGCCCTCTTGACCCTTTCTATTCAAATATCTGTCCAAATGTTCTTTGAAAGTCGTAATTGTATCGGATTCTATAGCTTTCTCAGGCAACACATTTGGGAAATGGACTACTGTCTGCATGAAAAAGTTGCCTCTAAAGGTCCCTCAAAAATACTCACCTCTCACCTCACACATATACCCTTTAGTTTTACAATCCTCTACCATGGAAAAAGACTGTAAGCATTCACTTTATCCATGTCCCTCATCATCTTGAACACCACAATTAGACCGACCACCCCTCAGACTCCTACGCTCCTTCGAGATTCCCCACCAGTCCAAGTTGCTTCTCTCTGTCCAGAAAAGTCAGGTTAATTCCCAGGATGGTGGGACTGACATGTGATGAAAGAATGGATCGACTGGGCTTATATTCACGCAATCTAGAAGGATGTGAGGGGATCTTATAGAAACATATGAAATTCTTAAGGGATTGGACAGGCTAGATGCAGGAAAAATGTTCCCGATGTTGAGGGAGTCCAGATCCAGGGGTCACAGTTTAAGAATAAGGGGTAGGCCATTTAGGACTGATCTGAGGGGGTGGAAGATTGCAACCTTCACGTGGTCCGCCCTGTTTCGACGAATGCAATCAACCCGGCATGCCCAATCAAATAAGATCAAATAGAACAAGTTGTCCTACAACTTTAGCTGTGCACGTTATGCGTAAGAAGAAGACTGATATCAGGAAAAACATTTTCACCCAGAGAGTTGTGAATCTGTCAAAATCTCTGCCGCAGAAAGCAGTGAAGGCAAATTCACTGGATGTATTCAAGAGAGAGTTAGATATAGCTCTTAGGTCTAATAGAATCAAGGGATATGGGGAGAAATGTGGAACGGGGTATTGATTTTGGATGATCAACCATGATCATATTGAATGGCGGTGCTGGCTCGAAGGGCTGAATGGCCTACTCCTGCACCTATTTTCTACAGCGCATTCCGAAAGTATTCAGATCCATTCACTTTTTCCACATTTTGTTATGTTACAGCTTTATTTTAAAATTGATTAAATTCATTTATTTTATCATCAATCTACACACATACCCCAGAATGAAGAAGCAAAAACAGGTGTTTAGAAATTTTTGCAAAGTAATTAAAAAGAAATAACTGAAATATCACATTTACATAAGACCCTTTGCAAAATTGAGCTTAGGTTCATCCTGTTTCCATTGATTGATTGATTGATTGATTATCCTTGAGATGTTTCTACAACTTGATTAGAGTCCACCAGTGGTAAATTAAGTTGATTGGACATGATTTGGAAAGGCACACACCTGTCTATATAAAGTCCCCCAGATGACAGTACATGTCAGAGCAAAATCCAAGCCATGAAGACGAAGGAATTGTCCGTAGACCTCCGAGACACAATAGACACATAGAAACATAGAAAATAGGTGCAGGAGTAGGCTATTTGGCCCTTTGAGCCTGCACCGCCATTCAATATGATCATGGCTGATCATCCAACTCAGTATCCCGTACCTGCCTTCTCTCCATACCCCCTGATCCCTCTAGCCACAAGGGCCACATCTAACTCCCTCTTAAATATAGCCAATAGACAATAGACAATAGGTGCAGGAGTAGGCAATTCGGCCCTTCGAGCCAGCACCGCCATTTAATGTGATCATGGCTGATCATCCCCAATCAGTACCTCGTTCCTGCCTTCTCCCCACATCCCCTTACTCCGCTATTTTTAAGAGCCCTATCTAGCTCTGTCTTGAAAGCATCCAGAGAACCTGCCTCCACCACCCTCCGAGGCAGAGAATTCCACAGACTCACCACTGTCTGTGAGAAAAAAAATTCTCGTCTCCGTTCTAAATGGCTTACACCTTATTCTTAAATATCTGGGAAGGGTATAAAACAATCTCTGCAGCGTTGCAGGTCCCGAAGAGCAAAGTGGCCTCCGTCATTCTTAACTTTGGAACCACCAGGACTCTTCATAGAGCAGGCCACCCGGCCAAACTGAGCAATCGGGGAGAAGGGCCTTGGTCAGGGAGGTGACCAAGAACCCGATGGTCACTCTGACAGATCCCCAGAGTTCCTCTGCGGAGATGGAAGAACCTTCCAGAAGGACAACTATATCTGCAGCACTCCACCAATATGGTAGATTGGCCAGACGGAAGCCACTCCTCAGTAAAAGGCACATGACAGCCCGCTTGGAGTTTGCCAAAAGGCATGAGAAACAAGATTCGCTGGTCCGATGAAACCAAGATTGAACTCTTTGGCCTGAATGCCAAGCGTCACTTCTGGATGAAACCAGGCACCGCTCATCACCTGCCCAATACCATACCTACTGTGAAGCATGGTGGTGGCAGCATCATGCTGTGGAGATGTTTTTCAGCGGCAGGAACTGGGTGAATAGTAAGGATGGTAAAAAAGATGAACGGAACAAAGTACAGAGAGATCCTTGATGAAAACCTGCTCCAGAGTGTTCTGGACCTCAGACTGGGGCGGAGGTTTACCTTCCAACAGGACAACAACCCTAAGCACACAGCCAAGACAACGCAGGAGTGGCTTCGTGACAAATCTGTGAATGTCCTTGAGTGGCCCAGCCAGATCCCGGACTTGAACCCGATCGAACATCTCTGGAGGGACCTGAAAATAGCTG
This sequence comes from Amblyraja radiata, assembly GCF_010909765.2. Classification (NCBI taxonomy): domain Eukaryota; kingdom Metazoa; phylum Chordata; class Chondrichthyes; order Rajiformes; family Rajidae; genus Amblyraja; species Amblyraja radiata. The sequence goes on along the minus strand of NC_045963.1, from coordinate 64,031,245 downwards.
CGCATCGACGCTCCCCATTCAACCAAACAGAGCTTGAGAGGATCTGCAGAGAAGAATGGAAGAAATTACCCAAATGCAGGTGTGCCAAACTTGTAGCGTCATAGCCAAGAAGACATGGCTGTAATCGCTGCCAAAACGTGCCTCAACAAATTACTAAAGGGTCTGAATACTTATGTAAATGTGATAATTCAGTTATTTCTTTTTCATTACTTTGCAAAAATTTCTAAACACCTGTTTTCGCTTTTTTATTATGGGATATTGTGTGTAGATTGATGATAAATAAATGAATTTAATCCACTTTAGAATAAGGCTGTCACATAACAAAATGTGGAAAAAGTGAAGGGTTCTGAATACTTTCTGAATGCACTGTATGTTTCTATGTTCTATGTTTCTATAGAGAACCCATTAAAAAACGAAAACACTTTAGTAAGACCCCACTTTCACCACCCAAACTGAAGGCAACTTAAGTCAATTTGTGACTTTTGCCGAAAAAATTAACTCTGCTTAACCCTGACGGTAATTAAGGTAAGAATGAGGTTGAGTTCTTGCTTAGTGACAGATGCCCTCTCTCTGATATCATAGTGACCAATCACTGAAGGATGTGGTCAGGGAATGTGAGTTTCATCTTGATCACTATCGTCCAATCCCCAACAATTCATGGAACAGCTTTTGTTGGAAATGTCAGAGACAATATCTGAAACCAAGGTGGGATAATGAATTAGAAATGGAACTTGCTCTGGATCCTTTCACCCGGATTAAATAAAGTGTTACCAGGATTACAAGGATGCATGTTCATAGCCAGATAATCCGACTCGGTGATGCGTGTTCATTTATTCTCTGAACCAAACATGTAGTCAGACTGAACTCCTGTCGGCCCAACTCCACGCTTGTCGTTCCTGTCTGAATCCTCAACCATTCTGCAGCAGTTGACAGATATCACATGGTGCAGATGCGCCATTGTCAACAGTTACTGGAACGTACCTCCGATGTGACCGTAGATGGACTGAGTGGGTCTTTGCAAATCCTAGCAGAAAACAAAGAAATGTTGGAAACAGCAGTTTAGCAACTCATGCTCATCGAAACGCTTCAACGTCTTAAATGTGACTTTTCTTACCATGTAGATGGCGTTTGGATCTGCCTGGTGATCTCCTGAGTTCTGCAACACAACATAATCGAACAGTTACTTTGGTCAAAAAGCTGGCTTCAGAATTCACTGCAGTCACCATGTGTAAAAATATTATATAAATTATATTGAAACTCGTCAAGAACAAAACCTGCACATTTTGTTTAAATATGACAAAAACTTCCAATTTTAGGAGTAGAAATTATCCAATCAATGCACGTTTGTCATTGAGGTCGGATGCAAATTGACCAATCCCGCGCTTTGTTTTATGGTCGCTAGGTAGCGAGGACTCTGGGATCATGGCTGCATCCTCATTACATCAACAGCAATAACAAGGTTTCCAAGGATAAAGGTAATGTTAACCTTGTTGATAATTTTGTTTTTCAATTGATTTATCTATATAAAGTTTGGATGTGAACTGTTAAATAAAAATTATAAATAACAAATGTACAGCTTGGGTTAGGATTAGGGTCAAGGTCAGGGTCGGTCGGGCTTGTCGGTAGGCCGATGGATTCTGTGGAGGATTGGTCGGGCTGTCGGACCACTAGTGGATGCTGCGAAGGGTCAGTTGGGCTGTCGGCCAGCTAGTGGATGCTGCGAGGCTTCGGTTGGGCAGTTGATAGGCCGGTGAGTGCTGCGAGGGGTTGGTCGGGCTGTCGGCCGGCCAGTATTGCAGCGAGCGAGCGGGCGGACTGACGGGGCTGGAGCTATGGGGGTGCTGAAAGCGGCCGGGTGGTGTGCTCCCCACCATTATCACCACGACGATCGAGAAGGGCATGCTGGCTGAGGTGGACTCGCTGAGCGGCCACACGTACGGAGCCCCCAGCCAGTCCCAAAGTGGCTCCAGCTCCAGCCGTGGGCAGCTCTGGAAGGGGGGCGAGTTAGGGTTAGGGTTTAGCATTTTCCTCAGTGGAAGCTACCTTAGCCTTCCACCAGCCTGGCTCTGCCCCAATCCCACTATGACCATGACCCACACTCTGCACACTGGCAGTCAGTGGGGTTCAGTAAATGGGGGAACCGTGTATATATATATCTGGGACCAGAGGATTTTTCCCACCGATGAAAAATCAGAGAGATATTAATGTTTAAAAAAATTAGCCATTCTTTCTGCTGCCCCTGCTGGTGGGAGGGACTATAAAACCAGGAAGTGGTGTGCCTCACTCAGTCTCTGCAAGATGGAGGAAGCCAGAGGGTCACGTCTCTCTGAACTCTGAATACCACTGAACACATGTCTACCCAACTGTGAGTGCCCTTAATGTCGTTTGAAAATAAAAATATGGTTGGTTTGAAGTAAAAATGCACTGCTCATGGTTGTTTGGGTTGAAGTAAGAATGCACTGCTAATGGTTGTTTGGGTTGAAGTAAAAATGCACTGCTAATGGTTGTTTGGGTTGAAGTAAAATGCACTGCTAATGGTTGTTAGGGTTGAAGTAAAAATGCACTGCTAATGGTTGTTTGGGTTGAAGTAAAAATGATTCATACCATTCAAGGAGGGTGCAAGGCCAACTGCACTTGAATTTGGTGGCCTTGCACCCTGCTTGAAGTGGTTGGAAACTGCACTTGAATTTGGTGGCCTTGCACCCTGCTTGAAGAAGTAGGAAGTAGGAAACTGAACCTGAATTTGGTGGCCTTGCATGCTGCTTGAAGTGGTAAGAAACTGCACTTGAATTTGGTGGCCTTGCATGCTGCTTGAAGTGGTAAGAAACTGCACTTGAATTTGGTGGCCTTGCACCCTGCTTGAAATGGTAGGAAAATGGATTTGAATTTGGTGGCCTTGCACTCTGCTTGTAATGGAATTTCAAGGAAGAGCCGTGGGTCAACTGCCAGCCCACCAGCCATGAGTGAGCTGCCAGCACATCAGGCTTGAGGGACTGAGCTGCCACCCCAAGAATCCATTTGGCCCACAATGTCCATACGAGCCCTCTGGAGACCAGTAGTCCCTGCAGAAAACAACACCCATACCAGCTCTCCAGACCCCCCCCCCCCCACTGGCCACCAATATTGGAATTGGTGGAGAGGTGGAATATTGCATCGGGGGACCAGCCCCCTTGTGTGAACATGGGACCTAATGGGTCCCACTTAGTATAGTATATATATATATTTTTTGATCTCATTTTCTAATTAGTTTAATTAATTAATGTGCAACTTTTGGTACTGACGAGTTATGACTTCTCAATTATATTTTATCTAAATCTGTGCAAAATTTCATGTTGTTCCGAGACATGGGTCACGAAAGTAGATTTCTGGACATATTTTTTTATGCTCGGCCCACAGCCTACAATGATCCACAAAGCTAGTGGAGTAAATACCTGATGGGAAGTTAATAGCACACCATCAGGGAGAGGGATCCCAGCACAGGTCTGCTTATCCCAGAAAACTATCAGAACTCACTGGGACATTTCTTGCCACGGAAATGTTTTCATAATCTGCTCCTGCGGTCTGATCATCATCCGCTCCGGACTGGGCTGTGAAATAGAGAACAAGGACTCACAATGAGCAGCCTCGGAGCTGTGAATCCCACTTTGCTACCGAACAGCATAATTACGACTTTTTGACAATGACCAGCCCTTACGATTTCACTAACCACACAGCAATCAGATCAGACTGAATTATTTAGTTAAACATACAGGACTGGTGGTTTCCAGAAGCTCTGCATCTGATGAGGTAAATGGCTCCAGCAACAGCAAGAACTCCTAGCACCAATGGTAGAATGATCCAGGCAAGATACATCACCACAACTTGATTCTCCTTCATTTGAGAAACTGCAAAGAAATCACATCATTGGGTAAACATCAGGGAAAAGTAATGTCAGTGCAGAAGGAAGCCATTTGGCCCATCGTTCTGTGCCAGCTCTTTGAAAAAGTGGTCCACTGATCCTAACCCACTTATTTCCCCATCCTGCAATAAGTTCTCACTGGGATTTATCCAATTCCTAGTGGAATGTTGCTATTCAACCCACGTCCACCAGCTGACCCAACTGGCCACTGAATAAAGCACAGTCCCCAGAGGCACCCTGTTCCTTTAACCTTCATTGACCATTCTGATATAAATGTACTGTGATAAATGAAGGAAGTGGAGCACCGAGTGTTCACAAGCCAGTGAGTTTACCTGGTCAATTATTGGAAAACATCCTAATGAACCAAATAAGCATTAATTTAGAAATCATTAAATGTCAGCAAGCTTGAATTGGGTCCCGTTGTAACAGTGCGGAGGTGAAACATAGAGAGGTCAGGGTAGCAGTGGAGGGGGATTAAAGTGGTGACAACAGGAAGCTCAAGGTCACTCCTGTAGATGGAGTGGAAATACTCCACAAAGCATTCACTCCATCTGTGTAGAAAGGAACTGCAGATGCTGGTTTATGCTGAAGACAGGCACAAAGTGCTGGAGTTACTCAGCGGGTCAGGCAGTATCTCTGGATAAAAAGGATGGGTGATGTATCGGGTTAGAACCCATGTTTACACCCTGCAGTGTTACATTGTCTGAAAAAAGTTTCTGACCTGAAACGTCACCCATCTTTTTTCACCAGAAATGCTGCCTGACCTGCTGAGTTACTCCAGCACTTTGTGTCAACTGTGTTTAATTTCCTCCGTTTGGAAGAGACCACGCGGAGAAGACCAAATGCAGTACATCCGTTTGGAAAAAGTGCAAGTCATTCACTGCTTAACCTGGAAAGGCTATTTGTGTCCCTGGACGGTGGGAAGGGAAGAGGTGAAAAGTCAAGTGTTGCTTCTCCTGTGTTTTTGCATGGAGACACGGCGTATGAGTGCGAGTGGTTGGTGGGGACGGACGACGTGGGGACGGTGGATCTGGTGAAAAATGCAAAGAATGATCGGATGAATATGGCAGGTTCTTGGGTGGAAGGTAAGGAGCAGGGAAACTATGTTCTTATCCATTGCTGGAAAGAGGAAGAGTGAGAGCATAGATGCTGAAAATCAATAAGATGTGATTAAGGACTCTGTCCACTCCAGTAGAGGAGAAGTCACTGTTCAGGATGAAGGAAGACATTTCAGTGGCATCTCTTAGGGGAACTTATTGTTTCTTCACATCATAATTTTAGCACAGTTTGTCCTGCTAGATGTGTCCTTGAGCACACTATTAACAACACATCTCACAGATAAGGAAGCATAATATGCCTACACATCATCACATTGAATTCAATCAGAGATATTTCCTTTGTACTACCCATTCCTTCTTTCTCACAGAAATGTTTTAATTCTGTTTTTCTTTCTCCACAAATGTTGCCTGGCCTGCTGATGGTCACAGGGAGAACATATAAACTCCGTACAGACCCCTAGTCAGGATTAAACATAGGTCTCTGGCACTATAAGGCAGCAACTCTACCGCTGCACCACTATGCCGCCCCATTGACCATAAATCTGTATATTTCAAAATGGTTACGTAAAATGACAGAGATAGATTGGAATAGGGGGCTTACATTGGGGGAGAGACAATTTCACAACATTAAGTCAGGACCTGGCAAAGGTAGACTGTGAAAATTTACTTACCTGTAAGTCAAAATCTGCACAGTGGGAGACATTCAAAGGAGAAAAAACAAGAACTCTAGGTCAACATATTTGTGTAAGGGTGATTGTCAAGAGTAACAAGAATAGGGAACCAAGGATGCAGAGGGTTGGATAAAGAGAAAATAGGAAGCATATGGCTAACGGGGACGGCAAGTGGGAGTGTAGCGGGCCCAAGCGGTAGAAAGAAAATGTAAGTTTTTAAAGGGAAATACTTTGTCAAATCGAACGAAAGTCGCTACTGCACACCCCAGGCGAATAGTGAGTAAGTTGTGCCTAAAATTGTTGCGCTATTGTGTACTGTTTTCATGGGTGGAAATCCCGGGGAGACATGGGGACACGTCCCCTCCATGTTTTGAGAGGTGGGGGACATGTTTTGTAATCCGGATTTTGAAATTCGGCTAAAAAGAAATCTACTAAAAATCTCTGCTTTCCGCAAGACAGATGGGGTGGGACTGATGTTCGAGGGCGCCGATTGGACTAGAGAGATGCTGGTCAGCAGGCAATGGGGAGGGGGGACAAGATGATTCAGCGCGGTGATTGGAGGAGGGAGGTGTCGGTCAGAGGTGGAAGTAGGGGGGTGGGACTGAGTATAAAGCGCGGTGATTGGAGGAGGGCGACGTCCTGGTGGAGCAAAGATCATAGAGCGGAGCATTAATCGGCCCATTTGCGGGACCTTTCATCACCCGGCGCGGATTGAAATCAGCCTCGGGCGATGAAAGGCCCCGTGAACGGGCCGATTCAAGCCCCACGATTTGGGGCCGACGAAGCTGCTGTTGCTGGAGTTTGGAGTTGGTCACCAACCAGGTCAGCTCCCAATGTTATCATGCATAGGGCCAACGGCCGAAGCCTCGCGCATGTGAGCGGGCGTGCGGCCACCAAGAAATTGTGTGTCCCCCATGTTTTGATAGATATACATACAACAAAACAAACAAACAAACAAACAAATATACATACAAGACGAGAGTTATTCTACTATATACTAGATCAAGCGCGGACCTGTTGGGTCCCCATCCCCCAATGCAATATTCCACCACTCACCCACAGCCCCCAACTGCAGTGGCATGGCTGATGGGTTCCCGTTGTGACGTCAGAGATCCCTGTTATGACGCGAGTCACGGTAACCCGCCCGCAACTACGCAGGCGCGGCCAGCAAGTGGAAGCGCAAATGCCAAGTTTATTAAAGTTTAAAAAATCAAAACTTTTAAAATATTACATCAATCTGAACAAAACATGCTGCTGCACACCGCAGGACAACGGTGAGTAAGTTGGGCCCAAAATTGTCGCGCAGTCGTGTAATGTTTTGGCTGTATTTCGGGAACAAACCAACAAAGAAGATGAGAGTTTAAGAGAGAGAGGTATGGAGGTAGGTGGAGTAGGTAGGTAGGTGGGTGATTTAGATAGATAGATGCCGCTACCAATGAAGGAATGTTGACAGTTACTAGAAGGTGTAGTGGTGTAACAGAAAAAAGGGTGTGAGAGGAGGAACTTCAATAGGAAATTACTTCATTAATTGTTGTCCCTGGAAGGTTATAACGTGCTTGGTTGAAAGATGGGGCCATGTTCCGGAGCAAAAAATGGTGGGGTCAGATTCAGGCTAACACAATAAGGTGAAGTGTGACTGTAAGTTTGGAGTTAGGAGCCGGGGCAGAAACGTGATGTTCCACAAATAGTCATCAGATGTGTATTTGTCTATCCAATTCATTAAATAGCATAAATAAATACATGAAAATGAATCGGTATGGGCAGGTTGGGCCGAAGGGCCTGTTTTCACGCTGTATGACTATGAAAACTACAAAATTCAATCCTTTAAAGTTTTTATATTGTAAATATTTTAAACTGAAATGAATATAAATGCTAAAAACCGCTATCTCACCCCTGGCATGCTCTATATCTACACTAACGGAGATCGTTTAGTATTGTGTAAACTGAACTTACTAATGACAATCATCTGGATCCCGTTCCCTCTGATATCTCCCCACACTGTGCAGTAATAGACGGCAGAGTCATTGAGCATCACGTTTGTGACCGTCAGGATGAAGCTGCTGTTGGAGGCGTCTCTGAACGGCAGGAACCGCTCAGTGAAGCCTGGTCTCCTTTGTACGCTGCCTCCTGCCTCGTGTGTTAAAACCCACTCCATGTCCTGCCCGGATCATTCTCGGTACCAGTGGACGTCAGTGTTTCCCACTTCAGGAGTAGAGATCCTTCTGCAGTTGTACAGGGCCCTGGTGAGACCACATCTGAAATGTTGTGTGTAGTTTTGGTCTGCTAATTTGAGGAAGGACATCTACAGCTATATTAATAGCAAAAGGATAATGAGGGATAATATTGGTCTATTAGAGAGAGAGTGGACAGCTATCTGCAGAGCCAAAAGTGATGGGGGAGATATTGAACAATTTCTTTTCTTCAGTATTCACCAAGGAGAAGGATATTGAATTATGTGAGGTAAGGGAAACAAGTAGAGTAGCTATGGGAACTATGAGATTCAAAGAAGAGGAATTACTGACATTTAAAAAAATATAAAAGTGGATAAGTCTCCAGGTCCAGACAGGATATTCCCTAGGACATTGAGGGAAGTTAGTGTAGAAATAGCAGGGGCTATGACAGAAATATTTCAAATGTCATTAGAAACGGGAATAGTGCCGGAGGATTGGCGTACTGCGCATATTGTTCCATTGTTTAAAAAGGGTTCTAAGTGTAAACCTAGAAATTATAGACCTGTTAGTTTGACGTCAGTGGTGCGCAAATTAATGGAAAGGATACTTAGAGATAATATATATAAGCATCTGGATAAACAGGGTCTGATTAGGAACAGTCAACATGGATTTGTGCCTGGAAGATCATGTTTGACTAATCTTCTTGAATTTTTTGAAGAGGTTACTCGGGAAATTGATGAGGGTAAAGCAGTGGATGTTGTATATATGGACTTCAGTAATGCCTTTGACAAGGTTCCTCATGGAAGGTTGGTTAAGAAAGTTCAATTGTTGGGTATTAATGGTGGAGTAGCAAGATGGATTCAACAGTGGCTGAATGGGAGATGCCAGAGAGTAATGGTGGATGGCTGTTTGTCAGGTTGGAGGCCAGTGACTAGTGGGGTGCCACAGGGATCTGTGTTGGGTCCACTGTTGTTTGTCATGTACATCAATGATCTGGATGAAGGTGTGGTAAATTGGATTAGTAAGTATGCAGAAGATACTAAGATAGGTGGCGTTGTGGCTAATGAAGTAGATTTTCAAAATCTACAGAGAGATTTAGGCCATTTGGAACAGTGGGCTGAAAGATGGCAGATTGATTTTAATGCTGATAAGTGTGAGGTGCTACATCTTGGCAGGACAAATCAAAATAGGACGTACATGGTAAATGGTAGTGAATTGAGGAATGCAGTTGAACAGAGGGATCTAGTATAAATGTGCACAGTTCCCTGAAGGTGGAATATCATGTAGATAGGGTGGTAAAGAAAGGTGTGCTGGCCTATATAAATCAGAGCATTGAGTATAGAAGTTGGGATGTAATGTTAAAATTGTACAAGGCATTGGTGAGGCCAATTCTGGAGTATGGTGTACAATTTTGGTCGCCTAATTATAGGAAGGATGTCAACAAAATAGAGAGAGTACAGAGGAGATGTACTAGAATGTTGCCTGGGTTTCAGCAACTAGGTTACAGAGAAAGGTTGAAGTTAGGTCTTTATTCTTTGGAGCGCAGAAGGTTAAGGGGGGACTTGATAGAGGTCTTTAAAATGATGAGAGGGATAGACAGAGTTGACGTGGATAAGCTTTTCCCACTGAGAGTAGGGAAGATTCAAACAAGAGGACATGACTTGAGAATTAAGGGACAGAAGTTTAGGGGTAACATGAGGGGGAACTTCTTTACTCAGAGAGTGGTAGCTGTGTGGAATGAGCTTCCAGTGGAAGGTGGTGGAGGCAGGTTCGATTTTATAATTTAAAAATAAATTGGATAGTTATATGGACGGGAAAGGAATGGAGGGTTATGGTCTGAGTGCAGGTAGATGGGACTAGGGGAGAATAAGTGTTCGGCACAGACTAGAAGTGCCGAGATGGCCTGTTTCCGTGCTGTAATTGTTATATGGTTATTACCTTGCTATTAGAAACGTATAAAATTATAAAAGGACTGGATAAGCTAGATGCAGGAATTAATGTTCCCAATGTTGGGGGAGTCCAGAACCAGGGGCCACAGTCTAATAATAATGGGGAAGCCATTTATAACTGAGATGAGAAAAAACTTTTTGCATTTGTTGTGCATTTGTGAAATTCTCTGCCACAGAAGGCAGTAGAGGCCAATTCACTGGATGAATTTAAAAGAGTTAGATCTCCAGGGGCTAGCAGAATCAAGGGATATGGGGAAAAGACAGACACGGGTTATTGATTGTGGATGTTCAGCCATGGTCCCAATGAATGGCGGTGCAGGCTCGAAGGGCCGAATGGCCTCCTCCTGCACCTATTTTCTATGTTCTACATGGAGCACCGTAACCGTGCCATGTCATCCTCAGTGACACGCTCCAGCCTCGGGAATTGGATCAGGATCGAAGGATTTGCATCTTTAATGGAAAAATATGTCTTCTTAAAAAAAAACACTCAGCACAACCATGCTTGAAGAGTGCACAGAATCTAACACTAAATTTGTAGAATTGTATTAGTCATACTAAATCATGCAAAATGGAGTCGTTTTGATTAAGGCCATAGGTGGGCACAGCACAGGAATGGGCCCTTGTGATACTTAAAACCATAACAATGTTACTGAGTTCAGTGATCCTGCAATATTATATAACCTGTGCATGGGGCCAAACAAAGTTCTGAATGGGTTTGTAGAGAGGTTTGCTCGTGCTACTCAAGAGAGTTTAAACTAGTGAGACATGGGGTTGGGACCCAGAATGACAGCGGACTCATATGTAGAAAATCGAACAGGCAAGTCCAGTGAAAGCATTGACAGAGATGGGAGGGGGAGCATGAGAGGACTGTTAGGTTTAACTGCATTTACTTTAAAGCAAGAAGCACAGCAAGTGAGACGGATGAGTTGAGAGTGTAGATCAGCACACAAGATTATGAGGGGAAGCGTGGATGAGGGAAGAGCTGTAATCTATTATTAATTTATTATTAAGTAAGTGGAGCATTTGGAATATATCAGGACAGGGTGGAGTCAAAAGGTTTTTGTGAAGGAAATCATATTCAACAAATCAGCTAATTTTTGTGAGATTGTAGTTAGCAGCACAGATAAGGGAAAACTAGCTGATGTGCATTTGGACTTTCAGAAGGCACAAGCTACAAAGAAGGTGCAGATAAAAAATAAACTCTCACACATACCTGTCTTTCCACTTGCTATTCATTACCCACCACTAGCCCCTCTGGGTTCCTATATCTGCCACATCTCCTCCACCTTCCGGTTCCGAACTACCTCACCATCCGCACTCGGGTTCTACATTTTATTTCACATCTTATCTTATCAGAATTAATTATTTGTAATTTTTTGTCTTCTCTGCTGATCACCTCCAGTTTTCGTTAATATCTTCCCCTATCCCTCCTGCACATCATTCATCTAACAATCAACCCTTCCATATCTGAGTCTACCTGTCACTTGCAAGCTCTTGCCCCACCCCTACTCCCTCCCGTCTTTCCACCAGCTCTATGCTACTCCATCAGTCTGAAGAGGCCTTGACCTGTAACACTGTCCATTTACTTTCCCAGATGTTGGCTGACCTGCTGAGTTCCTCTGGAACTAATATCTACATTGCAGATCAGTGGACTATCTTTGATCGGACTTCACTGGCTTTATCTAGCACTAAACGTCATTCACGTTACTCCCTGTATCGTGTATCTGTGGATGGCTCTATTGTTATTATGTATTGTCTTTCCACTGACTGGTTAGCCCGCAAAAGCCTTTTACTGTACCTTGGTACACGTGACAATAAACTAAACTCAAACTCTAAAACTCAAGCATGGTTTTTTCCCAAGCATTTCATAATATTTCTTCTCCCATGTGCTTATACATCTTTTGCATTTCATGGGCTAACCTATTCCTTTTAATAACTCAAGTTATCCTCTTTCTCTCCTTATTCTGATTTGTTTCAGGAGGGATATGGGCCAAACACAGGCAGGTGGGACTGCAATTTTGTTCAATCCAAGCTGTTTGAATGACAATAAAAGGCATTCTATTCTATTCTATTCTATTCTAGTGTAGCTGGGACATGTCGGCCGGTGTGGGCAAGTTGGGCAGAAGAACCTGTTTCCACCCTCTATGACTATTTGACTTTATGCTATTAGTTGGTAATATCTTCCATCTCTGACAGCTCAAACCCTAAGGGTAATCCTTTTTCATCCACAAACCATTTGCAGAGACTATTTACACTTTTGATTTTTGTTCCCTTGTACTCGTCCTTTCACACACTTTTCTATTTCCTAGCTGTTGCACTTTACACGCCATGGATAACTTCCCCACTCTCTGTTTTACTGGGAGTGGTCACAGAATTCCCATGTGTCGGTGAGTTGATACGGTGAAGGTTGAAGTGTGAGCTGCTGTTATCGTCAGTGTAGGCAAACAATGACTTACCAGTTACATTGAGCTGGGACCCTGCTCCATAGATGTAACTCCACACACTGCAGTTGTAGACAGCAGTGTCGTTGATGGAGACATTGGTGATGGTCAGAATGTAACTGTTGCTCATGGCTCAGGAAGAGGTTCGAGCAGGTGTGGACGAAGAGCGTGTGAGCAGGACGGTGGGGCTCAGGCAGCAGTGAGCGTGGACAGGGTGGGAGAGCTTACCGCAGCGCAGGATTTCCTGGTCAAACACCATGCAGGCAGACTTCCAGCGTGTCCAGTTCCTTGTCCAAGCTGTCTATGATGCCCTACCAAGCCCAGCAAACCTCCACGTCTGGGGCAAGAGCGAGACACATTCCTGCCCATGTTGCTCTGGATGAGGATCATTAGAACATCTCCTCAGCAGCTGCCCAAAGTCCCTTGGGGAAGGTCGCTATCGGTGGCGCCATGAGCAGGTGCTCAAGGTGGTTGCTGAGAAAATTGCCACTGCCATTGGTAACTGCAAACACCGCCACACCCCAAAGAAATCAATCAGTTTTGTCAAGGCTGGAGAAAAGCCTCGACCACAACCAAAAACAAGGACGGGCCTCCTCTACACAGCCACTCACTGGGAGCTGCACGTCGATCTGGGCAAACAGCTGAAATTTCCACAGCACATCACAGCAACATCACTCCGGCCAGACGTGATCATCACCTCCGAAGTGACAAAACAGCTGATCATTCTGGAGCTGTCAGTGCCCTGGGAAAAGTGTATTGAAGAGGCTAATGAGAGGAAATGCGCAAAGTACCAGGAACTGGTGGAGATGTGCCAGGACAGTTGCTGGAAGACATACTATGAGCCCATAGAGGTGGGCTGTAGAGGCTTTGCAGGACGCTCACTTTGCAAAGTCCTCAACCAGTTGGGTTTTACGGGGCTGGCAAAGAAGAGGGAAATTCAATCCGCAAGCGAAGCCGCAGAGAAAGCCACTAGGTGGCTTTGGATTAAGAGGGCTGATCCGTCGGTGGTTGCTGCTTGGACGCAAGTCGGGGCCTGATCAACCCCGGGTGGGACGCCTGGCCAAGGGTGCCTGATGTTGTGAGACCTGAAACACCCAATGACCCCAGGTCACATCACTGAGGATGCGTCCCAGTGCATCTAGAAGATGCATCTTTCACACTGTGTGAGTATACATGGAGCTCAATGGAAAGCATCATATTTCTCCAGCATTTAGTGTGTAACAGTTTCTAAAATTTGAATACCATCACATACTTCCCAGGGAGGCTCAGGATAATTGAAGAGTAAGATTATTGAGGATGTCAGATTTACCCATGTTCTCCAGACTTGCTGGCTGACCTTAAGTTACTCCAACAGCTTGTGCCTTTTGTAATTCAATATATTGTTTGCCTTCTAAACTGCTCATTCTATCTACATGTTGATTTTAAGTTATTTTGTGTATGGGAACACCCAGATTCTTCTGACATTACAGTCTCACAACATTCAAAAAATACTTTGCATGTCTGTTTTTCTTATAGAAGTGAATGACTATATTTTTACAAGTTATAGTCCATCTGGCTTGTCCTACTCTTTATACTTGTCTGTGCCCCCTGCAGCCTCCTCACATGTTGCATCACCTACTAACTAACCTAGATATGTTATACTTGGTCTCCTCATCCTCGATTGTGAACAGTGAGGTCCCAGCAACAAACCCTGCACCACCTCTCACTAGTCACAGCCTCTCAGCTTGAATGCCTGCTGTTCATTCCAGTTTCTCCAGGAGATTTAACCAAGAGATTCTCCCATCTATGTGTCTGCTTGTGATGAATAATGGTCGATCTTGTCTACAGCTACCATCTCCATATGGCTCATTGACAAACACAACTCTACTTTGGTAGTTACAAACATCTAACAACGTGAGCTTTAAAATATTTCTCAACCATGATGCCCATTTCATACATCCACTTTGACTCTGTTCTTACACCGACCCTATTCTTCTGCCTTTGTGTTGGATTCTTATCTTTCCTTTACTGCCGATGGTGCAATGAGTTATCTACTTTACTGGAACATGGAAATTATATTGAGGGGGAATTTCAACCGTGCTTCACTCTATTTAACATGGATTAGGGGCCCGTATCAACACAATGCAGATGAGCAAAGACTCAGATCCAGACAACAATGAACTGTCAGCCTGAGGGAGGGCATGAACACAGGTGATCAACGTGTAACCTGTTTCTTCTCAGCCAGTCCCAGACCCCTGGCCTTGGCTCAAGTGACAGCGTTGTTGTTATTGCTGCCTCTGCGCTGTGAGTGGTACAAGTATCAGTGATTCCTGGTTGGTTGAAAACAAGCCCGAAGGTTCGCCAGTCGGCGGGACTGGGAACCTGTCAAAAGGCTCATCGGTTGGCATGACCGGGAGAGAGCTGGAGACGTCAGACACAAGGAGCAAGGGCCGGTGCGAGGTTGAACCAGGGAAATGTCTCCATTTCCCCCAGATAGGCTGCTGGAGGCACTCCCGGGACACAAAGATGGCCGGGCAAGGAGAGGAATGGCGACGTTGGTTTGTGGGAACTACTCCAGTACAACGAGCTGTGGGCTGACCGGACGTTGCACTTTGAATAATCATGACGCCAAAACATGGTTGCGCAGCATGTGTAATATATGCAAAAAGAATTTCACTGCTCAGTTGCACATGTGACAAATAAAGAACCATTGAACCATTGGAATAAGGAGGCAGCATTGGTTAATCTAAAGCCATGACAAGTTGTAGTTCTGCTCTCCTGTACCTTAACTCAAACAGCTGTGAGCAGTGCCCTGCTATTACACTGAGCACTGAACACTATTTCTAGTTTTCTCTACAATGAAGAACACACTGCACATTGAAATGTATTTCCCACAACCCAGATCTGACATCAGTTACCATATCAGTGCTCACACCATTCGTGAGGGACCACAATGTATTGGTCTCCAGAATCAGGGCTCCAGTATGATCTCCTTAATCTTTCAGTAATTCCTGCACATGTGCCAATTAAAGGAAAGTGAATTACACCCAATATAGTTACACATAGGTGAGTAAAACCAAATATAATTTGTACTCACTGGCTACACTGAGCTGGGTTCCGTTCCCTCTGATATCTCCCCACACTGTGCAGTAATAGACGGCAGAGTCATTGAACGTCACGTTTGTGACCGTCAGGATGAAGCTGCTGTTGGAGGCGTCTTTGAACGGCTGGAACCGCTCAGTGAAGCCTGGTCTCCTTCGTACGCTGCCTCCTGCCTCGTGTGTTAAAACCCACTCCATGTCCTGCCCGGGGAGTTCTTGGTACCAGTGAACATCAGTGTTTCCCACTTCAGCGTTCTCCATGGAGCAATGTAACCGTGCCGTGTGACCCTCAGTGACACGCTCCAGCCTCGGGAATTGGATCAGGATCGGAGGATTTGCAACTTGAAAGGGAAAATATCAACAGATGAACAATAATGTTGGAGTTGCTAAATACTTTATGTGTTTCAACTTAAAATATATTCATCCTTTGTCATTAGATAACGTCATGTAAAAGTGATGCTAACTTGGTTAGTATCTGATATTAAAATCATGATTGCAGCTGATTGCAACTTTCTCCCTGTTCACGATTACCTTTCACTCACTCTCTCCAGTGTTGGGAGGTGTTGCCTCACAATGGGGAATTCATTTTTCATTTAGCTTTGTTTAGTCGTTTATTTAGTCCTTTGCTGCTACACAGAGATAAGCAGATCTCTGTATATTGGAGGAATAAGAGGGTATGGAGATAGATGAGGTGGTAATGTTTAGTTTACTTTAGTGTAGAGATGCAGCATGGAGACAGGTCCTTCAGTCCACTGAGCCCATGTTGATCATCGAGTTATTGATCTCAGTGTGGCAGATGGTGCAACTAACAGTGCCTGTGCATAAACTGTGAATGGCACGATTGTAATCATGTATTGTCTTTCCGCTGACTGTTTAGCAGGCAACAAAAGCTTTTCACTGTACCTCGGTAGACGTGACAATAAAGTAAACTCAAGCAAAGTGATTATAAATGAAGAAACTAACCTACCTATACTGTAATTTCTTTACATTCATCTGTTCACACTATGTGTACGTCTCTGGCAATGCCGGATTACATTCTCCATCCTGATCTCAGAACGCAGTAACGAGTGATCTGCATTATTCAGTTAAAAAATATTTTTGGCCTATTTTCATTCTCCATTTTGCAGTGTGAACTTCTAATGATGTCTGTCTCTGTAAAACTGACAACATGACATCAAGATTCCTCACGATGTTAGGATTGGAAATAGAACCAATTTAAATACTCACTGGTTACATTCAGCTTGGTTCCATTTCCAAATATCTTCCCCCAAATGCCACAGATGTCATCAGCAGAGTCGGCAATCTTCACCTCTCTGATGGTCAGTGAGTAGCTGTTACTGGCGTCGTCCCTGGAAAGCTGAAATCGCTCGGAGAAGCCCAGTGACCTGTAAGTGTGGCCATCGACATAAAGAGTAAGTTTGATTTTTCCATTACGTGAGTTGTACCAGTAAACGTGGAATGATTTCACAATGTCATACACATTGGTGCTGTTCAGGAAACACCGTGTCTCCACTGTTTCACCTTCACGCACCACCAGAGCTCCTGGGGATTGGATCAGGGATGTGTTTGCCGTTAGACCTGTGGGTAACAACAACAAAAGATCAGAACAGATGATGACCACAAAAATAATTGTAAACAAAAGGCAGCATGAAAGCTCTTGGATATTTATGAATATTCTGCACATGTATCCTCAATTTGTAAACTCTCTTGTTTTCTCCTGAGCTTCGCTCTTTCACTCTGCACTGAAATGACAAACAATACCTTTGGTAAAAGCAACAGCTCAAAAGTACAAACACTGAATATCAAAGGTTAAATCCTGCTCCATGTAAGTGCTTGTTGATTGTACACACTGTGTTAAACTGTGCAGTAAATCAGGAACAAAGCTGGCAGTTCTAGTACCATTCATCAAGTATATGTAAGATTCTGTTGCAGTCAGATAAAGAAGACTAAGCAAATTCAGCATGCTTCCAACAGCTCTTACAAATGTCTACACATGGACCACATAAAGCATCCTATTGATTACATCACAGCCTAGTTTGACAATTACTCTACCCTACACTCCACGCTGCCTCGGGAAAGCAACCAACATAGTGAAAGACCATTCACTCCCCTGTCATTCCTACTTGTCCCCTCTCCTGTCGGTCAGATGATACAAAACTTCTCAGCATCTGGCAGCAGTTTTACGATATGATACGATAACATTTTATTCATCCCCGGAGGGAAATTGTTCTGCCAACAGTCACAACACACAAGGTACAGAAATACTTGAAATTAAAAGTGAAAAAAAAGAAAAAGCCAAGCAACTGTTGGCTGGCTGCCGTGTGCACAGCGCCTTAACCAGAACGAACGAACAAACAAAACAAACAAACGCAGAAGAGGATTTTAAAATTAAAGTTCCCACTTTGTTCGCCCATTGTCCCTCAATGCAATCCACCCATGCCGGGTCTCCATTGTTCTTTGCCACAGCCCTCACTTTCCTTGGCTCCTACTCTTTCCCTGGTTACCCTCTTACTCTAATACAATTGTTCAATCCTTGGGATGCTTCTTAATTTTGACTGTCAGTGATATTTTTTCTTGCCCCTTTCCTCTCCTAATTTATATTTAAAGTAGTCTTTTGCTCTCTTTATAACCAAGTGTTTCTCCTGTTTTCTCATCCAGATAACACTATTGATTTGTACGGGTGTCAGATGTTATGGGGAGAAGGCAGGAGAATAGGGTTAGGAGGGAGAGATAGATCAGCCATGATTGAATGGTGGAGTAGACGTGATGGGCTGAATGACCTAATTCTGCTCCTATCACTTATGTTCTTATGGTATGATAATCATTTATATCAAGCTATCAAACAGTACATAACTTGCAGCTTAATGTTCCAGGTTTTTGATGTTTCATGTGTGGTAGAGAGGGAGGTAAATGTACTGGAGGAGTTGCACTATTAATTGATGAAGGTTAGGCAGTGGATGTTGTAGACATGGATTTTAGTAAGGTTTTTGATAATTTCTCTCATGATCAGCTGATCCAGAAATGCAAGATGTCTGTAATTCACGATGACTTGGTCATATGCATTCAGAAATGGCTTATTCATAGAAGACACAGGGATGTGGAAGGAAGATATTCCGGCTGGAGGTCTGTGACTAGTGGGAATCTGCTATTCTAAGCCAATGTCCTTTGCCACAACTGCTCTGTGGGAAAACCCTCATTAACAATGTGGAACTGACAGAGGTGGGAGATGAGGACAAGGAGAACCCTATCCTTGTTCTGGGTGGACGGAGAGGGATTGAGAGTGGAATTGTGAGACTTGGCACATGAACAGTTGAGTGTCTTGTCAGCAATCACAGTCTTTTTCACAGACATAGGGGAAGGAGATAGAGAGCTCAGTAATATGGCTTGAAGACGACAACTCCTCCCTCATTGTCAGTGATGATGAGGAAACTTTTGTTGATGTTGCCTCCATTTAATTTGCAGAAAGGATTTCATTAGGTTCCAACAATGTGAACACACAAAATATGAGGTAATTTTGTAAAACAAGAGACAGAGAAGTTCCATGATTCGCTGAGTGTGTCAAATGGCAATCCTTGGTAATCCTTAGGGATCTGCACTTTTAACCAAATGGGAGAATTCAGAGTTATATATAAAAGCAAAATCAGATCTGAAGGAAAATCCTGGAAGCATTTAGCGAGTCAGACAGCAAAATGGCGAGTGAAACTCAGTTAATAGTTTAGACAATGACCGGATGATGTTCACACTTGTTCACGTGATGTTCCATGTTTACAGACACGACTGAATTAGGAAGCAGAGGATGTCGTGCAAATTACAAAGATACAGGCAGAGGCATTGAGTGGCCAGACTATAGAAGATGGAATTTATTGAGGGAAAATATGTTGACATATATTTTAGATCCATCAATATCAAACCACTCTCTTCTTAATGCGTCATCCCAGTTATTTTGAACATCGTTTGATGGTATATGTAAATTAATTATTCATGTATCCCAATCTATCATTCATGCCAGAGTTACCTTTACTCACCACTGATTTTAAACAATAGTTTTATCTTTTCAGGATCTTCCACTTGCTCTCTAATGCCAATCCCAAAGGAGTGGTGGTGTGCTCTGATCCAGGATGCCCAGATGCCATCAGGGGGTTCAGCTACAAGGAGCTAACCAAGTTGGACCTGCCCAAAATCTCTCACTTCACTGTGTATAGGAGGGAACTGTAGATGCTGGTTTACACCGAAGGTAGACACAAAATACTGGAGTAACCCAGCAACTCTGGAAAAAAGGAATAGGTGACGTTTCAGGTCGAGACCCTTCTTCAGCCACAGAGGAGTAGCAGCGGGAAAGGGTGTTGCAGAACTCCCATCAGAGGAGAACCTCTTCGAAATAGGCCTACCTTGAGGAGATTTCGCAGTGGAACAGATAAAGAGTGTAAGAAGGAGCTGCATAAGCTGGTTTACACTAAAGATAGACACAAAATGTTGTGGTAACTCAGCAGGTCAGGAATCATCTCTGGAGAAAAGGAACAGATGTCATTTTGGGTCGAGACCCTTCTTCAGACACGAAGAAGGTCTGAAGTTGGTCTGAAGAAGGGTCTCGACCCAAAATGGCACCTATCCTTTTCTCCAGAGATGCTGCCTGACCCACTGAGTTACTGCAGCATGTTATGTCCATTGATCACTTCACACTTCTCTGGATTGAATTCCACATGCCACCCAATCAATGGACAATCTAGTGCTGCCCTCCAGTGGCAGCAAACAATCTTCTTCGCTATCAGTAAAGCGGCCTTTTCACGGGGCGACTTGACGCAAGAGTTAACCAGAGTTTAACATCGTGGGAACCTCGTGCGATAACAGTACGGCATTCGTGGACCACCATGGACCACCGTAGCGCTAACGGCAGGTAGTCGTGTAACTTGGTCACTCGGGAGAAAATTCAAGAAAGTTTGAATTTCTCCAAGAGTGACTTGTACACTTGTGGTTGAGCATTGCAACATTATATGGACGTAGTGGCCAGTGCGATATCCGTGCGATATCCATAATAACTCTTGCGGGTACCGTGGGAACTCCTGCGAACGGTGAACCCGGAAGCTGGACAGAGGGGACAGAAGGTGAGTAAAAATTGTCTTCTGTGGGATTGAATTTAAAAAATAAATAAAAATAAAGATTTGCATCCGCATATGGACATCAACTTATTCATGAGTTATGTTAATGAGATTCAAGAAAATAACTATAATCTTTAAAAGGGACTTTAAAAGGGACTTTACTGAAAGGTTACACATTTTTATGGTCCGTGAGAAATTTTTCACATGTACTTCTTTGAGAGATACAGGTCGGAGTCCTCGCCGACTAGCGATCGATGCCTTTCCGAAGCAGGGTCCGGAACGCTACCAATCAATGTTGTACAGAGACCCGTGTAAGGAGTGAACTGCACATGCTGGTTTAAACCGAAGACAGACACAAAAAGCAGGAGTAACTCAGCTAGTCGAGCAGCATCTCTGGAGAAAAATAGCTGATGTTTCGGGACGAGACACATCTTCAGACTCAATTCCGATTAGGCTGTCTGAAGAAGGGTTCCGATTCGAATCGCCACCTATTCTTTTTCTCCAGAGATGCTGCCTGACCCACTGACTTACTCCAGCTTTTTATGTTTTTCTTCCCAGATCTGACTTACCTGCTGAGTTACACCAACATTTTGTGTCCTTCTGTGCGTATTAACCAGCATTAACCAGCGTCTGTAGTTCCTTTAGACATTACCTAACTTCAGATTTTAGAGATATAGCGCGTGGGAACTCCTGCGAACGGTAAACCCGGAAGCTGGGCAGAGGGGACAGAAGGTGAGTAAAAAAGGTGGTCTCAATATCGACAAGGGAACATGTGTCCTTCGAGGACGTCCCACCTAATTGTCATTGTTGGATAATCTTTTTAACAGGAACACTTGCAGAGATGGCTCCCAGAAAATCTCAAAGAAAGGGGGTAAAGCGTGTCAGAGATGTTTTTGCCATGTTGCTCTATTCAGTTTCTATATTGTTTCAGTTTCTATATCTATATTGTTGCTCTATTCAGTTTCCCAGGGGGTCGGGACGGGACTGGAGTTGGGAGGGAAAGGTGGGGGAGTCGAGGGAGAGGAGGGTGAGTAAGATGGGGGTGTCTTCATTTACTGGCGGCGGGTGTCTGTCACTGAAACAGGCAGGTGAGATTTCACATCCACCTTGTGTGTGCCTCTCTCTCTCTCTCCCTCCCTCTTACACAGGCTGAGAGACTCTGCCTCTGTGAGTGTACGTCTCTTTCTCCCCCTCTCCCACACACAGTAAGACCGAGGTAATGTGCTCAGTCCATCTGTGTCTCCCACATACACAGTAAAACATGTCTCCAAATGAGCCAATTCAACCAAGGGAGGATATTTATAGTGTGTGAAAAAAAAAGTTACATCATTTGTGTCACGTGTAGTTCACGATGTTCATTCAAGATTTAACGCGAAAGCTCGGGAGACGGACAAGTCACTCGCACAAATAACAGAAATGCCGAGTACCGTGGGAATTCTTTATCTACCCCCCGTTATATCGTGCGAGACTCGTGCTGGACCACGACCACTTCACTCTGGTGACATCTTGCGTCAACTCGCCCCGTGAAAAAGCCCCATAACACTGCCAATTTTTGATATTATCTGCAAGATTCATAAATTTGGTATTTTATGTTCAAATCAAAAGAATCATTTCTAAAGCTCACAAGAAGCAAGAGGCTGGGGACAACCAATCCACAGAGCCTTCCATTCAGAAAACCTCTCAGCATCCGTCATCCTGTTTCACTCAAGCAGCTAGTTCTCAACCCCTCCCACTCTGCTAATTTTTTACCCACATCATGCCTCTAATGCTTCTACAATTATTTTTAATTTTGGTTCACTGTGTTTTGATCCCTCAACAAAGAGATGTAGGTAATTCCTAACCAGGCCCCTCAAGCTTCTATCACCATTCAATATGATCATGGCTGATCTGCCCAGGTCATCTCATCCTCTGTGCACAATCGACCTCGATCCTCCCGATCCCTCGAAAGGTTGTCTACCTCCACCTTAAGTACTTTAAATGGTCTAGCTTCTACAACTCCCTGAGGCAGAGTTTAGTGTAGTTTAGAGATACAGAGCGGAAACAGTCCCTTCAGCCCACTGAGTCCGCACCGTCCAGCGATCCCTGCACATTAACATTATCCTAAATAAACACTTAAACCAAGCCAATTAACCTACAAACCTGTACACCTTTGGAGTGTGGGAGGAAATCGAAGATCTCTGAGAAAACCCACACGGTAATGTGGAGAACGTACAAACTCTGTACAGGCAGTACCCGCTCTCGGGATCAAACCCGGGTCTCTGGCGCTGCAAGCGCTGTAAGGCAGCAACTCCACCGCTGCACCACCATGGCGCCCAATTTCAGAAATTCACTACTCTCTGCAAGAATGTCTACACACCTTAGTGTTTTAAATGACCGGGCATTTATTGTAATATGTTCCCTCAGCCAAATTCTCTCACAAGTGCAAACATCTAAGCATCTACCCCATCACGCCGGGATCACCAGCTGATGTTGGAATAAAAGAGACCGGAGATGACCGATACTGTACGTGGTAACTTTTAGTAGCGATCTGTATGATTGGTCAAACGGAGATTTGCCGTATGGGGGGAGCTTTAAGCTATCTCTGATGAAGAAATGGATAGAGATAGTGAAAATACACCAACCCCCAAAGAGGGGGAAGCAGGTGATAAACAAAGAGGAAAATAAGGGTTCTGTGTCTATAACACAAAGCAGGTGGTAGTGTTGTTAGTTATAGTTGTACTGCTGTATATAACTTTAAGATTAAAGGACAACATAACGCTTCCGTCCCTCTGGAGCAACAGCAAGGTAACGCCCAACAGGGATGGTATCCAGTCCCGCACTGATACTTTTATAATCTCTAGAACAGACCCACTGCCGTTAAGGAAGATTATTCCCGATGTTGGGGAAGTCCAGAACTAGGGGTCACAGTTTAAGGATAAGGACCGAGATGAGAAAATCTTTTTTTACACAAAGAGTGGTGAAACTGTGGAATTCTCTGCCACAGAAGGTACTTGAGGCCAGTTCATTGGCTATATTTAAGAGGGAGTTAGATGTGGCCCTTGTGGCTAAAGGGATCAGGGGGTATGGAGAGAAGGCAGTGATGGGATACCGAGTTGGATGATCAGCCATGATCATATTGAATGGTGGTGTAGGCTCGAAGGGCCGAATGGCCTACTCCTGCACATATTTTCGATGTTTCTATGTTTCTATGTTACTGGGAAGACAGGCTCTGTGCAAACTGGAAGCGGTCTTACATTACATTAGTATTAGAAAGGCGCTATATAAATCCCATCCATTATTGCACCGCAGGCGGTATGTTTATGGAACGACCTCAAATTCGGACCCATCAATTGCTCAATTTAATTAATAAGGAAAAACAAGGGCATAGAAACATAGAAAATAGGTGCAGGAGTAGGCCATTTGGCCCTTCGAGCCTGCACCGCCATTCAATATGATCATGGCTGATCATCCAACTCAGTATCCTGTACCTGACTTTTCTCCATACCCCCTGATCCCTTTAGCCACAAGGGCCACATCTAACTCCCTCTTAAATATAGCCAATGAACTGGCCTCAACTATCTTCTGTGGCAGAGAATTCCACAGATTCACCGCTCTGTGTAAAAAATGATTTTCTCATCTCGGTCCTAAAAGACATCCCCTTATCCTTAAACTGTGACCCCTTGTTCTGGACTTCCTCAACATCGGGAATAATCTTCCTGCATCTAGCCAGTCCAACCTCTTTTGTAAGACTCTATAATATCCCCCCTCAATCTTCTCATTTCTAACGAGTACAAGCCGAGTCTATCCAGTCTTTCTTCATATGAAAGTCCTACCATCCCAGGAATCACTCTGGTGAACCTTCTCTGTACTCCCTCTGAGGCAAGAATGTCTTTCCTCAGATTAGGAGACCAAAACTGTACGCAATACTCCAGGTGTGGTCTCACCAAGATTCTGTACAACTGCAGTAGAACCTCCCTGCTCTTATACTCAAATCCTTTTGCTATGAATGCTAACATACCATTCCCTTTCTTCACTGCCTGCTGCACCTGCATGCCTACTTTCAATGGCTGGTGTACCATGACACCCAGGTCTCGTTGCATCTCCCCTTTTCCTAATCGACCACTATTTAGATGGGCAAAATCCCCCCATCCCATACTGTTGGCAATTGAGTAGCAATCCGTACAGTCAATTGGTCAGCCGACTTCATTGTGCTCTGCAAAGAGTGCAGGATCCAACAGGCCAGTATTTACAGTATCTTGTCGAAACCAGCCGAGAACATAAGCGAACGCATTGCATGGCATTATATACACAAAAAGCTGCAGAAACTCAGTGGGGCAGGCAGCATCCATGGAGAGAAGGAATGGGTGATTTTTCAGGTCGAGATCTTTCTTCAGATATATATGTATATATACACACACTGGACCCTTTTTCTCGTTTATTATGTTGTTTACAGTATACTATGTTTACATATTCTGTTGTGCTGATGAAATAAAGAATGTTGTTCTATCTGGGACATGTGACAATAAAACACTCTTGACTCTTGACATCTATCCTGCACTCCTATAAACAATCTGGTTGATGGGCACAAATGTGGACATTCTGCCACGATTTCTCCTGAATTTCCCCCACACTTAGAGAATGTTTAAACTTTTCCTAGCACCCGAGTTACCGAAAGAAAGAGACCTGCCTTTTACAATTCATATTTTGAAACATTTTTCAAATGTTCCTCATTGCTTAATAGTTAGAAAAAGTAACTTGCAAGTCCATTTTAACTCTTGAACTTCTACAGATATACAGTTGAGAACATATTGACTGGTTGCATCAGGGTTCGGCCACTCAAACACCCAGGAGTGAAGAAGATTGCAAAAACTGGTGACCGCTGCCCAGTCCATCGTGGGTTCTGACCTCCCCACCATCAAAGGAAGTTATAGGA
Organism: Amblyraja radiata; assembly: GCF_010909765.2. Classification (NCBI taxonomy): domain Eukaryota; kingdom Metazoa; phylum Chordata; class Chondrichthyes; order Rajiformes; family Rajidae; genus Amblyraja; species Amblyraja radiata. The sequence goes on along the minus strand of NC_045963.1, from coordinate 64,005,969 downwards.
ATCACTGCCTCAAAAAGGCAATAGACAATAGGTGCATGAGTAGGCCATTCAGCCCATCGAGCCAGCACCGCCATTCAATGTGATCTGGGCTTATCATCCCCAATCAGTACCCGGGTTCCTGCCTTCTCACCGTATCCCCTGACTCCGCTATCTTCTAGAGTCCTATCAAGCTCTCTCTTGAACGTATCCAGAGAACCGGCCTCCACCGACCTCTGAGGCAGAGAATTCCACAGCTTTTTGTGTCTATCTTTGGTGTAAACCAGCATCTGCACACTTGTGTCTTTATGAAGCTGTAGTAACTCAGCAGGTCAGGCAGTATCTTTGGAAAATTAGGTGACATTTTGGGTCGAGACCTATCTTCAGACCAAAGAAGCGTCTCAATCCTAAAAAACATCACCTATTCCTTTTCTCCAGAGATGCTGCATGACCCGCTGAGTAACTCCAGCTTTTTGTGTCTATTGAGACACAAATATTAGGCACTGCATAAAGATTTGCTGGAATTGTGGAAAGCATCCTAGCAAGATGCATCACAGCTTGGTTTGGCATCGTCTACCCAAGATGGCAAGATATTGTGGAGTTGTGGATTACAGTTTATTACAATTCAGCCACCCTCTCCCATCGACTACAACTACACTTCATGCTGCCTTGGGAACGCAGCTAACATAGTCAAGGATCTTTTTTACCTCAGTTATTCCCTCTTCTTCCCTCTCTCTTCGGGCAGAAGATATAAAAGCTTGAAACTATATACCACCAGATTCAGGAACAAGCTCTTCACCACTGTTATCAGACTACTGAAGAGATCTCCCTTAAACTGGGGTGTCGGCCCAATCTTCCAAATTATCTCATTGCCGATCTTAAGATTTTTTTCTCTGTAACTTCAAGAACCAGAGGACATAGATTTAAGGTGAGGTGGGAAAGATTTACCAGGAACCTGAGGGGCAATGTTTTTTCACAAAGGGTGGTAGGTGTATGGAAGGAGCTGCCAGAGGAGGTAGCTGTCTTTATCACAATGTTTCAAAAATATTTGGACAGGTATTTGAATAGGATGTATAGAGGGATATGGGCCAAACAGAGGCAGGTGGGACTAGTTTAGACGGGGCATGTTGGTTGGCGTGGGCAAGTTGGTCGGTATGACTCCATAACTGTAATGCTATCATGCTGTAACATTATATTCTGTGCTCTGGTAATTTTCTCTTTACACTACCTGTTGTACTTGTGTATGACTGGGCTACCATCGACTCCACAGTCAAAAAGGCACAACATGATGTACTTCCTACGGCAGCTGAGGAAGCACAATCTGCCACAGGCAATGATGGTCCAATTCTACACGGTCATCGTAGAGTCTGGTCTCACCTTCTCCATCATGGTCTGGTTTGGCTCAGCCACCAAGCATGACACCTGGAGGCTGCGGCGAATCGTCCCGTCAGCTGAGAAGGTTATTGGCTGCAACCTTCCCTCCATTGATGAACTGTACACTGCAAGAGCCAGGAAGCGAGCGGGCAAGATCATCTCTGACCCATTGATCTCACCCTGGCCACAAACTCTTTGAATCACTTCCCTCTGGAAGGTGACTCCAGACTGTCAAAGCTGCCACAGCCAGACATATAACCATATAACCATATAACCATATAACAATTACAGCACGGAAACAGGCCATCTCGACCCTTCTAGTCCGTGCCGAACACGTATTCTCCCCTAGTCCCATATACCTGCGCTCAGACCATAACCCTCCATTCCTTTCCCGTCCATATAACTATCCAATTTATTTTTAAATGATAAAAACGAACCTGCCTCCACCACCTTCACTGGAAGCTCATTCCACACAGCTACCATTCTAGTAAATATCCTCTGTACTCTCTCTATTTTGTTGACGTCCTTCCTATAATTAGGCGACCAAAATTGTACACCATACTCCAGAATTGGCCTCACCAATGCCTTGTACAATTTTAACATTACATCCCAACTTCTATACTCAATGCTCTGATTTATAAAGGCCAGCACACCAAAAGCTTTCTTTACCACCCTATCTACATGAGATTCCACTTTCGCAATGAGTCATTCGCAACTGTCACTGTATGTCATGTTGTTACGTGGGCGGAGCACCAAGGCAAATTCCTTGTATGTGAATACTTGGCCAATAAACTTACTAACTTACTTACTTACTTATACTCATGGAAATTGTGATTTGTCTGGAAACAAAGCGTTTCACTATATCTCAGCACACACGACAATACTAAACCCATACCGACTTGCCTTCATTGGTCGTAGTGTTGAGTATGAAAGTTGACAAGTCATGTTGCAGCTTTATAAAGCCAGTGAGGCCTCATTTAGTATTGTGTGTACTTCAGGTCGCTCTATTACAGGACAGATGAGGAGGCTTTGGTGAAGGAGCAGGAAAGGTTCACCTGGATCTGTCTGTGTATCAGCTATAAGGAGGACATCATGTTTTGTTTTCTCTGGGGCATTGGGGGCTGAGGGTTGACCTGATAGTTTATAAAATGATGAGAAGTGTAGATAGAGTTGATGAACAGCCCTTTTCGAGAATGAAAACATCAAATATTAGAGGACAAAGCTTTAAGGGTGAGAGGGCGAAAGTTCAAAGGAGATTTACAAGGTAATTTTTTTTACAAAGGGTGGTACTGCTGAGGTAAATGGTGAAAGTAGATATGAGAGAATGTTTCAGAGGAATTCAGAAAGACACATCAACAGGCAGGGAATAGAGGGACACCTACAATGTGTATGAATTGTGGTTAGTTTGGGATTAAGCAAATCCCTTGATGAGTTTAAGGACTCTAGTACACAAGAGGGGAATTTAGAGTTCAAGAAAAGGACATGAGATAGCTTTGGCAGGTAAGTAAATGAGAATCCTAAAAGATTCTGTAAGTACAGTAAATGGAGAGCAAAATAGTAAAGAGGGAGAGAATATGCCCATTTAAGGAGCAATGTAGTCATCTATGCTTGGATTCTTAAGCAGTGTATGAGATCCTAATTATAATATTTCTCATCTGTACTTACTGTGGAGGAAGTCAAGGAAGCTAAGGAGTTGTGGAATAAACACTGGAAGATTCAGTAAAGTAAGTCAGCTGTTTGAGGTTGGTCGTGAGTAAAGGCAACAGTGGCATGATATAGGGACACCTAAATAATTAATAAGTATATACCAGCTAACAATGTCATAAAATAGCCTTTTGATAAAATGCATTGATGTTGATGGATCTAAATTAGATTTTCCCTCAATAAATTCCATCTTCCACAGTCTGGCCACTCAATGACTGTTTGTGTCTTGGTAACTTGCACCACTGCCTAATTCAGTAGTGTCCGTGAACATGGCTAAACTTCATCAGGTCACTGTCTGATCTATTGACTCAGTTTCTCTCATTTCTGTCGCAGTCTCACTGACAAATGTTTTCAGAATATTGGGCTATTCATTCAGTCTACAGCAGCTGATTCTGCTTTTATATATAACTCTGAATTCCCCCATCAGGTTAAAAGTGCAGGCCCCTAAGGATTGACACGCCCTGCCTATTATGCAACCTCTCTGTCTCTTATCTTTCAAAGTCACCTCATATTTTGTGAGCTCACATATTAGGAACCTGATGAAAACCTTCCTGTAAATTAAATGGAGGCAATATCGACAAAAGTTTAATCACCATTACAGATCATGAGGGGGAAGTTGCGGTCTTCACACCATATTACCGAACTCTCTATCTCTTTCCTCTCAGTTTGTGAAAAAGACTGTGACTGCTGACAAGTCTCACACTTCTGCTCTCTTTCTCTCTCCATCCTCCCAGAACAAGGATAGGGTTCCTCTTGTCCTTATCTCCCATCCCCGTCAGCCCCATATTATTAATGAGCTTTCCCACGGAGCAATTATGATGAAGGACATTTGCTTAGAAAAGCAAGGTGTAGAATCAGTCAGGGTTGTAGCTTAGAAGCAGCAAGTTCTGCAAGTGCCCTCCATTTCTGCCAGTCATCCAATTGTGACTTTGCCTTAGTTTTTTCTCTCCCATTAGCACAGCCTGCCCAGCTATCAGCAACACATATATAGACAAGGAAGCACCATCTCTTTCCAACTTGTTGCATCAACCAATTTGGTCTTTCCACATCAGAGATATTCTCTTTGGCCTTTCCATCCCACCCTCACATTCTCTACAACATAAAACAAACTTTTTTTTCTCTTAAAATAGAACAAATTGCTGGAGCATCTCAGGTGGTCTTGGGTCAGGACCCTTCTTCTGACCTGAAATGTCACCTTTCCAATTATTCCCCAAGATTCTGCCTGGCCTACTTGAGTTACTTCGGCATCTTGTCTATATTTGGTATAAACCAGCATCTGCGGTTCCTTATTATTACATTTTATCTTTCCCAATTCTGAGCAAAGATCGCAGCTTGAAATGTGTACTGTCTCTCTTTCCACAGATGCAGACAGACCTGCTGAGGGTTTCCAGCATTTGATGGTTTTATTGCATGTTTGCAGAATCGTCAATTTCTTAGTTGTCATAGATTGGGAAATGCTGATTAGAAAGGATCTTTGATGCATCTAAACATCAGTTACTGAAAGCAAACACGCACGTACGGTGTGGTAACTGTTTTGTTATAGGGCTTCAGTACAAGTACAAGGATAACACAACATTTACACAGGGCCATTTTAATTTTCCAACCCAGGAGTATAATTACCGAATGTAGAAAAGTTTGGAAAATTATAATGTGTCCGCAACTGGCTTGCTTATTTCTTTTCATATCCTGGGCAGGAAAGGATCAGGTCTTGGGTAATTGTTTGTCCATCAATGTTTCTTCTAAATAATTTATTTTGTATAACTTATGTTAAGCTGGAAAAAGTAAAGAAATTATTTACAAGGAGGTCGCCAGGACTCGAGAGACTGTGTTATAAGGAGAGGTCGGGTAAACAAGGGCTTTATTCCATATGGGGATTTCTTTATTCCTGAGGGGTGATCTTATTGACGTGTACAAAATCATGAGGGACATAGATAGGATGAAAGCACACAGTCTTTTTTCCCAGGGGAGGGTAATCAAAAACAAGAGAGCATAGGTTTAGAGGGCCTGTAGGTGGTGTTTTGTACATGGAACATGCTGACAGAGGAAGTGGTTGAGTCATGTGCAATTCAACATTTATAAGGCATTTGGACAAACACATTTAGGAAAGGGTTTGACGGATGTGAGCAAACATGGCCAAATGTGACCAGCTTAGATAAGGCATCTTGGTCAGCACAGATGGGTTAGACTGATCCTAGTTCTACATCTCTCCATATCACCATCTATATTCCTCATTTCCCATTCCCCTAACTCTCAATCTGAAGAAGGGTCTCGACCCAAAACGTCACTTATTCTTTTTCTCCAGAGATGTTGCCTGACCCGTTGAGTTACTCCAGCATTTTGTGTCTATCTTCGGTTTAAACCAGCATCTGCAGTTCTTTCCTACACGCCCTGTTTCCGTGCTGTATGACTCTATGACTCATTACTCTGTATGTTCTAGAACAGTCTGAAGAAATCATCAAGAACAGTCTGAAGAAATTCAGAGCAACTAGGAGCACATTGCACTGGACAGGCGTCAGGGCCGGCCTTAGGAGGTGCGGGGCCCAATTGGGAACTATTTTGGTGAGCCCCAGGTTCCCAGCCAAGGTCTGTAGAATCATAGAAATATAAATTAAGTCTATTATGGACTTTATATCTCTATGGTAGAATGGAAAGTAATCAAAATTGGTGCTTAAAAAGTGCATGCGAGTTAATGGACCAAACAGATCTAAGCTACATTTTAATGTAAAATTGTATATATGTAAGCCTACAAGTAACAAACAAAATGTGTAGATCACCTCTGAAAAGTACATAGTTATGCGGCTTTTTCACGGGGCGACTTGACGCAAGATATAACCAGAGTGAAGTGGTCGTGGTCTAGCACGATATCACATGATATAACGGGGGGGTAGATAAAGAGTTCCCACGGTACTCGGCATTTCTGTTATTTGTGCGAGTGACTTGTCCGTCTCCCGAGCTTTCCCGTTAAATCTTGAATGAACATTGTGAAGTGTTGTTAAATCATCACGTGGCACAAATGATGTCACTTTTTTTTCACACACTATAAATATCCTCCCTTGGTTGAATTGGCTCATTTGGAGACATGTTTTACTGTGTATGTGGGAGACACAGATGGACTGAGCACAGTACCTCAGTCTTACTGTGTGTGGGAGAGGGGGAGAAAGAGACGTACACTCACTGAGGCAGAGTCTCTCAGCCTGTGTAAGAGGGAGGGAGGGAGAGAGAGAGATCCACACAAGGTGGATGTGATATCTCACCTGCCTGTTTCAGTGACAGACACCCACCGCCAGTAAATGAAGACTGTAAAACTGGGACCCTGGTTCTGGACTCCCCCAACATCGGGAACATTCTTCCTGCATCTAGCCTGTCCAATCCCGTAGTTACTGATTAGACCGGTATCTATTTATTTACTTTATTGATGATTTCAATTAAATATTGGGAACATCAGGCCGCAAACGTTATTTCTTGAGTGTTAGTGCTGGACTTTGACTCGACCTTCCTAGTTAGCCGGCGCCTGAGACTGAGCCAAGCAATGTCCAGACCTGACTTCAACACAAAGTGATGGAGGAACTCAAAGGGTCAGGCTCGTCCAACGCTCTGTGTTTTGCTCGTGATTCCTGCATCTGCAGTTCCTCGTGTCTACAGACCAGAGTTGCCACTTGACTCCGAGATGACCATCACAGAGCATACGGAAGATAGACACGAAATGCTGGAGTAACACAGCGGGACGGGCAGCATCTCTGGAGAGAAGGAATGTGTGACGTTTCGGTTCGAGACCCTTCTTCAGAGTTTCGTCCCGAAACGTCACCCATTCCTTTTATCCAGATGCTGCCCGTCCATGATGTTATGTCTGTCTCCAGTATTACTGTGTCTATCATCGGCGCAAACCAACATCTACAGTTCTTCCCGACACATTAGAGGATACCGTCTCGCCATCACTCGGATTACCCGCTTCATTTCCATAACGTTGCCACCACTCTTTACTTTGCTTACTGAAGGCTGATCCTTGTCACACTCAGTGCTCTATCGCCCAGCCTCTCATCTTTCAATCGGGTTCAGCCAGGAAGGAACTGCAGATGCTGGATTAAAACGAAGATAGACACAACATGTAGCTCAGCGGGACAAGCAGCATATCAGAAGGGTCTCGACCCGAAATGTCACCCATTCCTTCTCCCCAGAGATGCTGCCTGCCGTCGAGTTACTCCAGCATTCTCTTTAAACCGGCATCTGCTGTTCCTTCCGACACATGCACAAGAAATAGGCAACTTTTCGGGCCGAAACGTTGCCTATTTCCTTCGTTCCATAGATGCTGCTGCACCCGCTGAGTTTCTCCAGCATTTGTGTGTGTGGGTGGGAGTTGGGGGGGGGGGGTTTCGAATCGGAACCTTTCTTCAGACATCGTAATCGGAATTGAGTCTGAAGATGTGTCTCGTCCCGAAACATCACCTATTTTTCTCCAGAGATGCTGCTTGACTCGCTGAGTTACTCCAGCTTTTTGTGTCTGTCTTCGATTTAAACCAACATGTGCAGTTCACTCCTTACACGGGTCTCTGGAGAACATTGATTGGTAGCATTCCGGTCCCTGCTTCGGAAAGGCATCGATCGCTAGTTGGCGAGGACTCCGAGCTGTATCTCTCAAAGAAGTACATGTGAAAAATTTCAGTAAAGTCCCTTTTAAAGTCCCTTTTAAAGATTATAGTTATTTTTTTGAATCTCATTAACATAACTCATGAATAAGTTGATGTCCATATGCGGATGCAAATCTTTATTTTTTAAATTCAATCCCACAGAAGACAATTTTTACTCACCTTCTGTCCCCTCTGTCCAGCTTCCGGGTTCACCGTTCGCAGGAGTTCCCACGGTAACCGCAAGAGTTATTACGGATATCGCACGGATATCGCTCTGGCCACTACGTTCATATAATGTTCCAATGCTCAACCACAAGTGTACAAGTCACTCTTGGAGAAATTCAAACTTGCTTGAATTTTCTCCCGAGTCACCAAGTTACACGATTACCTGCCGTTAGCGCCACGGTGGTCCACGGTGGTCCACGAATACCGTACTGTTATCGCACGAGGTTCCCACGATGTTAAACTCTGGTTAACTCTTGCGTCAAGTCGCCCCGTGAAAAAGCTCCATTACAATACCACTTGTTTTAGTGACTGTGAAATGAAAAAAAAGTAATGTAATTATCTAGATCCTGGAAAACCAATAACTATTGGCGAAAAACCAGTCTAGGCATTAAATTTTGGGCTTCAGCCCCATTTTATCCTTTGGGCTTCTACCCCCATCCTAGCAGGTGTGTGTGTGTGTGTGTGTGTGTGTGTGTGTGTGTGTGTGTGTGTGTGTGTGTGTGTGTGTGTGTGTGTGTGTGTGTGTGTGTGTGTGTGTGTGTGTGTGTGTGTGTGTGTGTGTGTGTGTGTGTGTTAGTTGTCTGTGCGTTATGTGTGCGTGTGGGAGGGAAGGAAAGAAGGGAGTGAGGGAGAGAAGGGTGGAAGGAGAGAAGGGAGGGAGGAAAGGAGAGAAAGAAGGGAGAGAGGGAGGGAAGGAGAGAAACAAGGGAGGGAAGGAAGGAGAGAAGGAAAAAGAGAGAGAGGAAGGAGGGAGGTAGGGAAAAAGGGAAGGGAGGGAGGGAAGGGAAGGAGAGAAGAGAGGGAAGGAAGAAGGGAAGAGGACATGACTTGAGAATTAAGGGACAGAGGTTTAGGGGTAATACGAGGGGGAACTTCTTTACTCAGAGAGTGGTAGCTGTGTGGAATGAGCTTCCAGTGGAAGTGGTGGAGGCAGGTTCGAATTTATCATTTAAAAATAAATAGGACAGGTATATGGATGGGAAAGGAATGGAGGGTTATGGTCTGAGTGCAGGTAGATGGGACTAGGGGAAAATAAGTGTTCAGCACGCACTTGAAGGGACGAGATGGCCTGTTTCCGTGCTGTAATTGTTATATGGTTATATGGTTATATGGAAGGGAGGGAGGGAAGGGAAGGAGAGAAGGGAGGGAGAGGGCCGGTGGCGGGAGTGGATGCCGGGGTCCGGGCGAATGGGTGTGAGCTGAGGCCAAGGTTTGTAAATGTTGCTCCAACCCCAGGCCCAGCCTTCCTTGTATTGTTCACCGCATCTCTCTGGGGAGAGAGAAGGGTGGAGCCAGGGCTGTGTGTGTGAAGCACGGCGACAGGAGGGGCGGGAGCACTGCCTTGGGACTGTGAGGGAACGACCCATCTCCCCCTCTCCCCCTCTCCCCCTCTCCCCCTCTCCCCCTCTCCCCCTCTCCCCCTCTCCCCCTCTCCCCCTCTCCCCCTTCTCCAATTCCCCCTCATGCCCCCCTCCCCTTCTACCCCTTTCTTCCTCCTCCACCCCTCTACTCTCTCTCCACCCCTCTCTCCCCCCTCCACCCAGGGTAGATCTACCCAAGCAGAGAGTAGACTACTGAAGTGCGGGGCCCCCTTAGGCGCGGGGACCAATTGGGAGCAATTGGTCCAATTGGCTTAAGGCCGGCCCTGACAGGCGTTCCAGGAGGAATTCCATGCTTGAAGGAGCTGCACGAAATGGAACTACGCCGTGTCGCAGAGACAAAGTGACAGCACCGTAAGGAGAGAGAGAAGGGGGCTCGACGACTACCAACCACCGCCAGTCTCCACTGCCCACGTTGCACCAAGGCGTGTGGATCGCGGATCGGCCTCTACAGACATCTGCAGACCCACATGTAGACGACCCTGTGGAGAGGAGAGGCCAGTCATTCTCGTTTTGAGTGACTGCCGATGATGATGATGATATGTTAAAATCTGTCATTTTTTGTTGTGGAATACAGAATTTCTTCTCATGATCTATTTGAAAATCTTGCCTGGGTTTGACCTTATTGAATGATGATGAATGATAATCTGCCTGAAACTAACTCGGTTTCTCTCCCCACCCGCAGCTCTGAGCTGCTGAGTGTTCCTGGCTTTTGTGTTATTATCCTTCCTGCCTCTGCAGTCTTTTGCCTGTATCTCTTTATTGGGACAACATTTCTCCCTGGGCAATATTCTCTCTCCTAATAGATTTATAATTTTTTTTGTCATTGGATCTGATATTCTTCACACTGGATTTAATGCAAACATATACGTCAGGTTATTGTTCATTGGCTGAGGCACAGCGTTCAACACCATTATCCTGTCCAAACTGAGGGATCTGGGTCTCTGCTCCATCAGCACAGGGGCACCTCAAGGCTGTGTGTTCAAACCCCTGCTCTACCCTCTGTATACCCGTGACTGTGTAGCCAGCTGCAGCTACAAAGCCATCTTTAAATTCTATGATGATACCACCATCCTTGGATGAGTAATGTCTAATGCTGAGTCAGGGTAATGGAGGGAGATCGATAATTTAGTTGAGTGGTGTCAGGACAAGAATTTTGCTCTCAGCATCAGCAAGAAAAAGGAACATACCTCGACTTCATCATATCCCCCCTGGTTAAATCCCTCCCTACCTATGTTCAAGCCACCTCAGGCACTCTCCGTCGTCTCCGGGCATTCCATTCTCTAGGCCCCCGTCCCCTCATCTTCACCATGGACGTCTAGTCACTCCATACCTCCATCCCCCACCAGGATGGTCTCAAAGCCCTCCGGTTCTTCCTCGACCAGAGAACCAACCAATCCCCGTCTACAGATACTTTCCTCCACCTAGCGGAGCTGGTCCTTGCCCTTAATAACTTTTTGTTTAACTCCTTCCATTTACTCCAAATACAAGGCATAGCTATGGGCACGCGCATGGGCCCCAGCTATGCCTGCCTCTTTGTAGGGTACGTCGAACAATCCTTGTTCGAGATGTACCCGGCCCCATCCCCGACCTCTACCTCCGCTACATCAACGATTGCATTGGTGCTACCTCCTGCACCCACACACAACTCACTGACTTCATCCGCTTCACCACTAACTTCCATCCGGCACTCAAATACACCTGGACCATTTCTGACACTTCCGTACCATTTCTTGACCTCACTATCTCCATCGCAGGTGATAGACGCCTGACCGCCATCCACTATAAACATACTGACTCCCATGGCTATCTGGACTGCACTTCTTCCCACCCTGCTTCCTGTAAGGACTCCATCCCCTACTCCCAATTCCTCTGTCTACGCCTCATCTGCTCCCAGGATGAGGTGTTCCACACCACGGCATCGGAAATTTCCTCATTCTTCAGGGAACGGGAGTTCCTCTCCCCTACTATAGATGAGGCTCTCACTAGGGTGTCTTCAATACCCCATAACATGGCTCTCTCTCCCCATCCCCCCACTCGCAACAAGGGCAGAGTCCCCCTAGTCCTCACCTTTCACCCCACTAGCCGTCACATACAACAAATAGTCCTCCGTCATTTTCGCCACCTCCAACGTGACCCCACCACTCGCCACATCTTCCCGTCTCCACCCCCTGTCTGCTTTACACAAAGACCACTCCCTCCGTAACTCCCTGGTCAATTCTTCCCTTCACTCCTGCACCAACCGCAAGAGATGCTACACTTGTCGCTTTACCTACCCCCTCGATTCCATTCAAGGACCCATCAGTCGTTCCAGGTGCGACAGAGGTTCACCTGCACCTCCTCCATCCTCATCTATTGCATCCTCTGCATTATCCCGCACACTAGAAACAATCTACAATTTTACCAAATCCAATTAATGTACAAACGTGTATGTTTTTGGAGTGTAGGAAGAAAACAAAGCACTTGGAGAAATCCCACATGGTCACACAGAGAACGTACAAACTCCGAAAAGATTAATGTGCCGAAGGCAAGTAAGTAAGAATTTAATTGCTCCAGTCCACTTCCGCCGCATATGAAAAATAAACACTCTTCCCGTTATTATATCCCCTTCACACATCTCATTACTTTTATTCCCTCCATTACATCTGCCTGTTTAATCTCCACTCTTTCTTGCATTTGTTTAATGCATTTCTTATAGATACAGTATGGGTTGTGAATGTGTACGTGATTCCTATCTTCTGATATTTCATATAAATAATTTTCTCAGAGATGAATCAGAACAGCCTCAAATTACTTCTAAACCTTGATTACCAAAGCAGAGAAACAAATTGATATCCATGCTTGGTCGGAATCCCAGAGCAGTATACTTCAGTGTCCTTCTCACAGCTAACCAAGAACACAAAACATCTCAATTTTAAACTGAAATATTCAACTGTAAAATAGTAGATACACATCACTGCAATATGTAAATTGAACTTGAAAGCAGATGAAACTAACCCAGACTGGGCGACCCATCCTGGGACTGTACTTACCCACTGCACAGGGGAACAGAGTCAAGGTGGAGAATATCAGTGCAAACATGTTGCAAATTTGGTTTGCAACGATTAGACTTCTGTTCATTCAGACCCGATGTTCCCGTTGCTGTTTTAGAAGCGACTGACCTCTTCAACTTCCCCACAAGATTGTTTCATCACAAATGTGTGGAGTGTAAAGAGGAAGTCATGGGGAAAGTGGGCAGTGGAAACCACTGAAAATTTACTCTCAAACTGTAGGCAGACCACCAGAGTAGTTTTCACCATTCTCTCTGGATGCATCGACGATGGTCACAGATGCAAGTTTCAGACGTACTGAGAGCAAATCATTGTAGTCACCCCTGATGCTGAAGTAGGGTTGTACAGGGTGGTTCAAGAACTTGATGGTTGATGGGAAGAGGCTGTTCTTCAACTTGGAGGTAACAGCTTTCAGGCTCCTGTACTTTCTTCCTGATGGTACAGGGAGATGAGAGTATGGCCACGGTGATGCGGGTCTGTTTCTTAGAAACATAGAAACATAGAAATTAGGTGCAGGAGTAGGCCATTCGGCCCTTCGAGCCTGCACCGCCATTCAATATGATCATGGCTGATCATCCAACTCAGTATCCCGTACCTGCCTTCTCTCCATACCCTCTGATCCCCTTAGCCACAAGGGCCACATCTAACTCCCTCTTAAATATAACCAATGAACTGGCCTCGACTACCCTCTGTGGCAGGGAGTTCCAGAGATTCACCACTCTCTGTGTGAAAAAAGTTCTTCTCATCTCAGTCCTAAAGGATTTCCCCCTTATCCTTAAGCTGTGACCCCTTGTCCTGGACTTCCCCAACATCGGGAACAATCTTCCTGCATCTAGCCTGTCCAACCCCTTAAGAATTTTGTAAGTTTCTATAAGATCCCCTCTCAATCTCCTAAATTCTAGAGAGTATAAACCAAGTCTATCCAGTCTTTCTTCATAAGACAGTCCTGACATCCCAGGAATCAGTCTGGTGAACCTTCTCTGCACTCCCTCTATGGCAATAATGTCCTTCCTCAGATTTGGAGACCAAAACTGTACGCAATACTCCAGGTGTGGTCTCACCAAGACCCTGTACAACTGCAGTAGAACCTCCCTGCTCCTATACTCAAATCCTTTTGCTATGAAAGCTAACATACCATTCGCTTTCTTCACTGCCTGCTGCACCTGCATGCCCACTTTCAATGACTGGTGTACCATGACACCCAGGTCTCGCTGCAACTCCCCTTTTCCTAGTCGGCCACCATTTAGATAATAGTCTGCTTTCCTGTTTTTGCCACCAAAATGGATAACCTCACATTTATCCACATTATACTGCATCTGCCAAACATTTGCCCACTCACCCAGCCTATCCAAGTCACCTTGCAGTCTCCTAGCATCCTCCTCACAGCTAACACTGCCCCCCAGCTTAGTGTCATCCGCAAACTTGGAGATATTGCCTTCAATTCCCTCATCCAGATCATTAATATATATTGTAAATAGCTGGGGTCCCAGCACTGAGCCTTGCGGTACCCCACTAGTCACTGCCTGCCATTGTGAAAAGGACCCGTTTACTCCTACTCTTTGCTTCCTGTTTGCCAGCCAGTTCTCTATCCACATCAATACTGAACCCCCAATGCCGTGTGCTTTAAGTTTGTAAACTAATCTCTTATGTGGGACCTTGTCGAAAGCCTTCTGGAAGTCCAGATACACCACATCCACTGGTTCTCCCCTATCCACGCTACTAGTTACATCCTCGAAAAATTCTATAAGATTCGTCAGACATGATTTCACCACTTTCCAAATGTGCTGCTATCCAATCTTTAATAACTGACTCTAGCAGTTTCCCCACTACCGATGTTAGACTAACTGGTCTGTAATTCCCCGTTTTCTCTCTCCCTCCCTTCTTAAAAAGTGGGGTTACGTTTGCTACCCGCCAATCCTCAGGAACTACTCCAGAATCTAAAGAGTTTTGAAAGATTATTACTAATGCATCCACTATTTCTGGAGCTACTTCCTTAAGTACTCTGGGATGCAGCCTATCTGGCCCTGGGGATTTATCGGCCTTTAATCCATTTAATTTACCCAAAACCACTTCCCGGCTAACCTGGATTTCACTCAATTCCTCCAACTCCTTTAACCCGCGGTCCCCTGCTATTTCCGGCAGATTATTTATGTCTTCCTTAGTGAAGACGGAACCAAAGTAGTTATTCAATTGGTCCACCATATCCTTGTTCCCCATGATCAACTCACCCGTTTCTGACTGCAAGGGACCTACATTTGTTTTAACTAATCTCTTTCTTTTCACATATCTATAAAAACTTTTGCAGTCAGTTTTTATGTTCCTGGCCAGTTTTCTTTCATAATCTATTTTTCCTTTCCTAATTAAGCCCTTTGTCCTCCTCTGCTGGTCTCTGAATTTCTCCCAGTCCTCCGGTATGCTGCTTTTTCTGGCTAATTTGTACGCATCATCCTTCGCTTTGTTACTATCCCTGATTTCCCTTGTTATCCACGGATGCACTACCTTCCCTGATTTATTCTTTTGCCAAACTGGGATGAACAATTTTTGTAGTTCATCCATGCAGTCTTTAAATGTCTTCCATTGCATATCCACCGTCAACCCTTTTAGAATTAATTGCCAGTCAATCTTGGCCAATTCACGTCTCATACCCTCAAAGTTACCTTTCTTTAAGTTCAGAACCATTGTTTCTGAATTAACAATGTCACTCTCCATCCTAATGAAGAACTCAACCATATTATGGTCACTCTTGCCCAAGGGGGCACGTACAACAAGACTGCTAACTAACCCTTCCTCATTACTCAATACCCAGTCTAAAATAGCCTGCTCTCTCGTTGGTTCCTCTACATGTTGATTTAGATAACTATCCCGCATACATTCCAAAAAATCCTCTTCCTCAGCACCCCTGCCAATTTGATTCACCCAATCTATATGTAGATTGAAGTCACCCATTATAACGGTTTTGCCTTTGTCGCACGCATTTCTAATTTCCTGTTTGATACCATCTTCAACTTCACTACTACTGTTAGGTGGCCTGTACACAACACCCACCAGCGTTTTCTGCCCCTTAGTGTTTCGCAGCTCTACCCATACCGATTCCACATCCTGCAAACTAATGTCCTTCCTTTCCATTGCGTTAATCTCCTCTCTAATCAGCAACGCTACCCCACCTCCTTTTCCTTTCTCTCTATCCCTCCTGAATATTGAATATCCCTGGATGTTCAGCTCCCAGCCTTGGTCACCCTGGAGCCATGTCTCCGTGATCCCAACTATATCATAGTCATTAATAGCTATCTGCACATTCAACTCATCCACCTTATTACGAATGCTCCTTGCATTGAGACACAAAGCCTTCAGGCTTGTTTTTACAACACTCTTACCCCTTATACAATTTTGTTGAAAAGTGGCCCTTTTTGATTTTTGCCCTGGATTTTCCGGCCTGCCACTTTTACTTTTCACCTTGCTACCTATTGCTTCCACCCTCATTTTACACCCCTCTGTCTCTACGCTCACACATTTAAGAAACCCTTTCCCTTTAACTCCATCCTCCACTATCCCATTCGACACCCCACCCCCCTTATTCAGTTTAAAACCACCCGTGTAGCAGTGGCAAACCTGCCTGCCAGAATGCTGGTCCCACACCTGTTAAGATGCAATCCGTACCTTTTGTACAGTTCCCCCTTACCCCAAAACAGATCCCAGTGATCTAAGAATCTAAATCCCTGCCCCGTGCACCAGTTCCTCAGCCACACGTTCAGGTCCCCTGTCTCCCTGTTCCTGCTCTCGCCAGCACGAGGAACTGGAAGAAAACCGGAGATAACAACCCTGGAGGTCCTGCTTTTCAGCATTTTTCCGAGCTCTCTAAAGTCACGCTCCAGAATATTCATCCCCTTCTTTCCGACATCGTTTGTGCCGACATGCACTACCACTTCCGGATGTTCACCTTCGCCCTTGAGGAATTTCTGCACTCTGTCCGTGACATCCTGGATCCTGGCACCAGGAAGGCAGCACACCATCCTCGCATCCCGTCTGTTGCCGCAGAAACCCCTGTCCGTACCTCTCACAATGGAGTCTCCTACTACAATGGCGTTGCCTGCCTTAGGCCTTTTTGGTTTTGGCTCAACAGCCCTATTCGCAGCACAAGCCAGTCCGCCGCCCAGTGTAAACACCTCTTCTGTCCCGACAGCTTCTAAGTGGGTGAACCTGTTCACAAGAGGTACAACCCCCGGGGACGTTGGCATTCCATGCTTCCCTCCCGTTCTCACTGTCTCCCACCTTCTCTCTTCCAGTACCTTAGGTGTAACAATCGTACTGTAGGACTTGTCGAGGAACGACTCCGTTTCTCGGACGAACCGGAGGTCATCCACTTGCTTCTCCAGTTCCCCAACACGGCCCTTCAGGAGCTCTACCTGGATGCACTTTTCGCATTTGTAGCAGCCAGAGGCACCAGCGGTGTCCTTGACCTCCCACATACTGCAAGCATCACACTGAATCAGCTTGCCTGACATCTCCTTCTTTCGTCTCTCCCTCTGCAGTGTTTTGCGTAGTCTCCTCTCCTCAGCCTCCTCTCCGAAGACTCTTGAGCCAAAGACTCACACTTTACTCACAGGGCACTTCCCTCACAAGGCCGCTCACTCACTGCCGCTCGCTAAGAGCAGTCTTGCTTAAATTGACTGATAAATTGCCTGATTTACCAATTTACAAACCAAATTCCTCAGTTTTCAACTGTTTTCCCAGCACTGACTCACTTCTCTCCTCCCACTTGGGGTAGAGCCAATCAGTCGTTCTTGGCACTTGGCACCAGTCGTTCTTGGCACCATTTGGCCAGTTGATCGATCTTCCCCAATACTCTGACTCATCATCATCCATAATTTGTTCAACTACGGTGGTGTCGTCGGCAGATTTGAAGATGGAGTAGGAACTGTGTCCGGCCACACATTAATGGGTACAGAGTACGGGGTTGAGCACCCAGCCTTGAGGTGCTCCTGTGCTGATGGTTCCTGATCAAGCAGGAAGTTTGGCTATGAGGTGGAGGAAATGCATTACTGATTAGGGAGAAGTTCACAGTGGCACTTGGAGAGGACGTACTAGAGGATTAATCCACTGTGGGTAGTTTATTCACAGCGGGTAGAGTTCACAATAAACAAAGGCACGATCATGCTGACGGGATGATATAATGGGCCCTCCAAAAACCAGCAGGAAATAGAAGAACAAATATATATACTGATTACAGGAAACTATAAAACTATCCGGGTTAATTGGCTGCTGCAAATTATCCCAAGTATGTAGGATAGAACTAGTCTTTAATCTTTTTCTTTAGCCTTTCGCGATATAGTGTGAAAACGGGCCCTTCGGACAACCAATTCCAAGCCGATCAGTGATCATCCCGTACACCAGCACTAACCTACATACTGGGGACATTTTTTTATCATTTTTACCAAAGACAATTAACCTACAATCCTGTACGTCTTTGGAGTGTGGGAGGAAACCGGAGCACCCGGAGAAAGCCCATTTGTTCATAGAGAGAACGTACAAACTATGTACAGACACCAACTTTAGTCAGGGTCGAACCCGTGCTTTTTTTGCGCTGTAAGGCAGCAAATCTACCGCTGTGCCACCGGGCCACCCAGTGTATGGGGTGATTGCTGGTCGGCACGGATTGGCCGAAGGGCCTGTTACCATGCTGTATCTATAAACTAAACTAAACTGAAAACCTGCGGACCGTGGTCAAACTTGTAACAGGTTTTGGACAGGGCAGAGAGAAACTTTCATGGCAAAAGTGGAAAATTGAGAATGCTAGTTTATAACCTCATTACTTCCTTTTCAGTGAAAATGCAAAAGTGTACAGGATAAAACAGAAATTCGTACCGTCATTTATATTGTAATCTCCCTCTTCTGAAATATGTTACTCGACAGATTACACAATTTCTTGTTCAGAGGCATCCTTAAATTTCTGCACTCTCATCATAAATGTAGTTCACCTGCCTTTTTTGTCAATAGTACTTAACTCACATGCATCAAGAAAGACTCAAGAGTTAGCAATTAAAAATAATCCCTCCAAAATAAGCAGATGTGGTTTTCTTTAGAGTTGGCTTCCTCTTCCACTGCTTGTTAGAAATACATTTACCAATGTGAATAAATTCAGATTTCAGGATGATATTGTTGCTTGCAAAATTTGGTTACTCGTTACACATCTCCTCTCTGCCCGACATACGGTCGCTTCATATAAAACTTCCCATTCTAATGTTGAAAGGCCTGGATAGAGTGGATGTGGAGAGGGTATTTCCACCAATGAGAGAGTCTAGGACCAGAGGCCATAGTACCTTTAGAAAAGAGATGAGGAGGAATTTATTTAGTCAGAGTGTGGTGAATCTGTGGAATTCATTGCCCCAAAAGGCTGTGGAGACCAATCAATGGATATTTAGAAGGCGGAGATTGACAGATTCCTGATTACTACGGGTGTCAGGGATTATGGGAGAAGGCAGGAGAATGGGGTTGAGAGGGAAAGATAGATCAGCCATGATTGAATGGCCAAGTAGACCTGATGGGCCGAATGGCCTTATTCTGCTCCTATAACTTATGAAGATTCATTCCTCGTTGGATTGATCATCCTAAAAATTGTCTGAAAACACTTACATGCTGGCCTCTCGTACATTCCTCATTGCTTTCAGTCAGCTATTGATGGTCATGCCTTTAACATGCACCTCTCATTACCCCCACTTTCGCCCTCCCCACTCTTTCCACCACACCCCCCTCCCTCCCCCTGTACAAGCTCTCTTCCTATCTCCTCCTTTCTTAAGCGGCCTTTTCACGGGGCGAGTTGACGCAAGATGTCACCAGAGTGAAGAGGTCGTGGTCCAGCACGAGTCTCGCACGATATAACGGCAGTAGATAAAGAGTTCCCACGGTACTCGGCATTTCTGCTATTTGTGCGAGTGACTTGTCCGTTTCCCGAGCATTCCCGTTAAATCTTGAATGAACATCGTGAACTACACGTGACACAAATGATGTAACTTTTTTTTTCACACACTATATATATCCTCCCTTGGTTGAATTGGCTCATTTGGAGACATATTTTACTGTGTATGTGGGAGACACAGATGGACTGAGCACAGTACCTCGGTCTTACTGTGTGTGGGAGAGGGGGAGAAAGAGACGTACACTCACAGAGGCAGAGTCTCTCAGCCTGTGTAAGAGGGAGGGAGAGAGAGAGAGGCACACACAAGGTGGATGTGAAATCTCACCTGCCTGTTTCAGTGACAGACACCCGCCGTCAGTAAATGAAGACACCCCCATCTGTCTCCCCCTCCTCTCCCTCGACTCCCCCACCTTTCTCTCCCAACTCCAATCCCGTCCCGACCCCCTGGGAAACTGAATAGAGCAACAGTCAACTGTTGCCTGTGCGCTGATATGACAATAAAGGCTACTTTACTTTACTGAGTTAAAGAGTTCCCACGGTAGACTGTAAAACTGGGACCCTGGTTCTGGACTCCCCCAACACCGGAACCCTTCTTCAGACAGCTTAATCGGAATTGAGTCTGAAGATGTGTCTCGTCCCGAAACATCAGCTTTTTTTCTCCAGAGATGCTGCTTGACTCGCTGAGTTACTCCAGCTTTTTGTGTCTGTCTTCGGTTTAAACCAGCATGTACAGTTCACTCCTTACACGGGTCTCTGTACAACATTGATTGGTAGCGTTCCGGACCCCTGGACCCGAGGACTCCGACCTGTATCTCTCAAAGAAGTACATGTGAAAAATTTCTCACGGACCATAAAAATGCGTAACCTTTCAGTAAAGTCCCTTTTAAAGTCCCTTTTAAAGATTATAGTTATTTTCTTGAATCTCATTAACATAACTCATGAATAAGATGATGGCCATATGCAGATGCAAATCTTTATTTTTATTTATTTTTTAAATTCAATCACACATAAGATAATTTTTACTCACCTTCTGTTCCCTCTGTCCAGCTTCCGGGTTCACCGTACGCAGGAGTTCCCACGGTACCCGCAAGAGTTATTACGGATATCGCACTGGCCACTACGTTCATATAATGTTGCAATACTCAACCACAAGTGTACAAGTCACTCTTGGAGAAATTCAAACTTTCTTGAATTTTCTCCCGAGTGACCAAGTTACACGATAACCTGCCGTTAGCGCTACGGTGGTCCACGGTGGTCCACGAATGCCGCACTGTTATCGCACGAGGTTCCCACGATGTTAAACTCCGGTTAACTCTTGCGTCAAGTCGCCCCGTGAAAAGGCCGCTTTAAAATGTAGCACTCTGATCAAGTGTTTCACACAAGCATAGAACAGTACAGCAGAGGGAAAGGTTCTTTGACCCACCATATCTGTGTCGAACATGATGCCAATTTAAACTTCCCATCTGCCTGCACATGGTCTTACCATTCTCTACTTGTTAATGTCTTTGTCTAAATGATAAACTACCACTCAGATCTGCCTCCACCACTTCCCCCGGCAATGTGTTCCAGGAACCTAACCCTCTGTTAAAACAAGAACTTGCCTCATATACAGTGACTTGCAAACGTTTTCATACCCCTAGAACTTTTCCACATTTTGTCAGGTAAAAAAATTTGAAAACCATGTATCATTTTCCTTCCACTTCACAATTATGCGCCACTTTGTGTTGGTCTATCACATAAAATCCCAATAAAATACATTTACGTTTGTGGTTGTAACGTGACAAAATGTGGAAAAGTTCAAGGGGTATAAATACTTTTGCAAGCCACTGTATATTCTTTAAACTTTCCTACTCTCATCTTAAAGCCTTGATATCTAATATTTGACATTTCTACCCTGGAAAAAAAGACTCTGAGTATTCTAACCGGTCTATGGTGCTGTAGTCAGGCGACTCTGCGTGCAGGTCCCGAAAGTGGATTTGTGATCATTAGAGCCAGGATTTTGCCATAAATGCCGTTGCCTTTTTATGCCTTTTTTGATGATTTCACCAGGATAATGCTTTTCACAAACGAGTGCCTAAATCAACCTTTTTTTTGCCGTTTTGCCAAAAGGTCGAGATATTTTCTCTAGCTGTACCGTGATCACAATGATGTTTTCTATGTTAACACATTAATATTAATGTTTTTTTAACGAGTTAACATAGTATAACTTACAAGAAAACTTCCATCACCGGGCAAAACCAGGGGCGCCACCGTTGGTCGTTCATTCGTTCGTGCCGCTGCCCGCTGGTTCAGTCTTCTCCAAGATCTATTTAAGAAAGAACTGCAGATGCTGGAAAAATCGGAAGTAGACAAAAATGCTGGAGAAACAGCGGGTGAGGAAGAATCTATGGAGAGAAGGAATAGGTGGCATTTCGGGTCGAGACCCTTCTTCAGACTGATGTGGGGGGTGGGGCGGGAAAAGGAAAGGAAGAGGCGAAGACAGTAGGACTAGAAGGAGAGCTGGGAAGGTGGAGGGGGAGGAGGGAGAAGACAAGGGCTATGTAATATTAGAGAAGTCAATGGTGGGGTGTAGGCTACCCAAGCGAAATACCAAAGCTTGTCTCCTCACTACATTTACTGCTGGCTCCAGTCTCAAATCTGAGTTTTCGAGTGATTTGTGCAGGGCATTCATTAATGCTGGAATTCCATTGTGGAAATTGGAAAACAAATCTTTCAGAGGTTTTTTCGAGAAATACACAGAGGAACTTATACCAAGCGAGTCATCATTACAAAAAATTATGTTCTCAGCAACTTCAACATTGTTGTGCAGAAAATTAGAGATGAAGTTGCATGCAACAAAATCTGGATCTCAATAGATGAGACAACTGATGCTGTTGGGAGATATTTAAGAAGGAACTGCTGGAAAACCGATGCTGGAAAATCGAAGGTAGACAAAAATGCTGGAGAAACTCAATGGGTGAGGCAGCATCTATGGAGTCTGAAGAAGGGTCTCGACATGAAATGTCGCCTATTTCCTTCACTCCATAGATGCTGAATTTCTCCAGCATATTTGTCTACCTGTGGGGAGATATGTTGCCAATGTGGTCATCGGTACACTGGAGGCAGGTCAACCATCAAAGGAGTATTTGTTGACATAGGAAGTATTGTAGAAATCAAACAGCTCAACTATTGCTCAGTTGTTTACATCTTCACTTGCTGTACTTTGGGCAGAAGGTATAAAACACAAGAATGTTCTTCTGTTTGTGACTGATGCAGCTCTGTACATGAAAAAAGCTGCTCGTGCTCTTAAAGTTTTATTCCCAAAATGTTGCATTTGACATGGTTAGCTCAAGGACTTCATAGAATTGCAAAGCACATAAATAGCTTGTTTTCAAATGTCGATTGCCTAGTTTTCAATGTCAAGAAAATCTTCCTCAAAGCACCATCACATGTGCAGTTGTTCATGGAAATGGCACCTGAGATTCCGCTACCTCATCAGCCCATTTTGACTAGGTGGTGTACATGGCTCTCTGCTGTACTCTACTATGCTGCAAATTTTGAAAAGATAAAATAAATCGTCAACTGTTTTGAAGAAGAAGAATCTGCTCCAGTCCGGATTGTCAGTGAAATCATGCAGAAAAATTCCCTCCATGTTTTGAGAGGTGGGGGACATTCCCCCCCATGTTTTGTGAAACATGTATTTTGCAATCAGTTCCCATCCGACCGGGCTCTGCGGAGTCGGGGCCGCATGCATGGTCAGCTGGCTCAGACTCTGAAAATAATTTAATGTCATCCTTTGGTAATGATAAACGCTCATCCATTCCTCATACAATACACAAAATAGATTGCAGCAACAGCTAAACCGCCTTGGAATTTTACATTTGTAAAAAGCTCTCGGGTTTAATGAGTACTGAAGAAAGATTGGAGTCGTTTATCGCTTCATTTCTCTGAGACAAAAACGATGTGTTAACTGTCGTATTAACACTGTTATTTTTGATGTGTCACCAACCAATACATCGATAGGCATTCCTCAGTAAATATAATTGTGTTTTGACCATCAAGTATTCCTGACGCATTCCTTTGAATAAAATTCACGAGAGTATTTCATAAAACTGTCTGATGCGGGTATAATTATCATTTTAGCTTTGGAAGCAGACAAAAAATGCTGGAGGAACAGCGGGTGAGGCAGCATCTATGCAGAGAAAGAAAATGGGATGTTTCAGGTCTCGTCCCTTCTTCAGACCATTTGTGAACTTTGGATGTATTGGTGGATGGGAAAGATTTAAACGGATATCGGAGGATCATTAAGGGACCCGGCGGTCGAGATGGTGTGCAGGTATAGCCCCTCATTCACACACGTTATTCAGTAATTTTTACCCATAATTTAGGGATGTTCTATGAAATTTAAAAAAATTAAGTATGTTTATGTTTATTTTGTTAGTTTATTAAAAGTTTATTTATGTATGTTTTTGTTAGTTAGTGAAAACCTATGGGTGTTTTTTCG
Organism: Amblyraja radiata; assembly: GCF_010909765.2. Classification (NCBI taxonomy): domain Eukaryota; kingdom Metazoa; phylum Chordata; class Chondrichthyes; order Rajiformes; family Rajidae; genus Amblyraja; species Amblyraja radiata. Next base: position 63,982,240 of record NC_045963.1, on the reverse strand, counting down.
GCTCTGAGAGAGCGAGCGCGGAGCGGAGATGGGGAGGAGAGAGAGAGAGAGAGCGGAGCGAGCGAGAGAGAGGAGAGAGAGAGCGAGAGAGGAGAGGAGGAGTAGGAGAGATGAATATACGAGAGAGATATGAGACGAGAGGAGCAGAGAGTAGCTCTCTCGATCGCTATCGCTCGCGTATCTCTAGAGATAGCTCTCTGATCTCTCTCTCTCTCTCTCGTCTCTCTCTCTCTCTCTCTCATCGAGAGCTCTCTATCTCTCTCTCTCTTCCTCTCTCTCTCCCGTTTAAATCTTTCAAAAGCTACAACATGATAAATAACACTGAATAAAACTGAAGCAAATAAAGGTAAACAGAAGAACTATCCTTGGAGGAGAGAGAGAGGGAAAACAATGCATGTAAACTTTTCACAAACTAACAAAAACATAGATAAAGAAACTTTTGATGGGAGGAGATAAAATTGTTAGTTGTCATGCAAACTTGTCATCGGGCCGCCACGCAATTGTGTCCCCCCATGTTTTTAAAGCGATTTCCGCCCTTACGGGTAAAGAGGCCGGAGAATAGGCCAAAGTTATGTTTCGACATATTTGAAAACATGGGGAGGATTGTCCCCCACCTCTCAAAAAATGGGGTGGGGGGTCACATCAACAAATCCTCAGCCCACCTGCCCACAAGCCTTTTTGAACATCCTATCTACCTGTAATGTCACTTTCAATTACCTATATACCTGTGCTCCTAAATCCCTCTGCTCTACCATTTACTGTGTAGATTCTGCCCATGTTAGTGTTCCCAAATGCAACACCTCACATTTCTCTGTATTAAATTCTATCAACAAATCCTCAGCCCACCTGCCCAATCAACAAGATCCTGCTGCAACTTTTGATAACCATGTTCACTATCTACAATACCACCCACTTTTGTGTCATCTGCAAGCTAGCTCACCATGCTGTGCACGTTCTCGTACAAAATCATTGATAGGTGACAAACTGCATTAGGCCCAGCAGCAAACCCTGAGGCACACCACCAGTCACAGGCCTCCAGTCTGAAAAAACAACCCTCCACCATCACCCTCTGCTTCTTTCAATGACGTCAATTATCCATCCATTCATCGATATCTCCATGAATCCCATTGGATCTAACCTTCTAGAGCAGCCTATCATGCGGTACCTTGTCAAATGACTTACTAAAATACATGTATACAATGTCCACAGCTCTACCTTCATTGACCTTTTTGGTCACATCCTCAAATAACTCAAACAGTTTCGGGCGACACGACCTCCCATGTACAAAACCATATTGACTATCACTTATCAAACCCTGTCCATCTAAAAGCAGATATATATATTGTATCGTATCCCCCAGAATACTCCCTAGTAACTTTCCAACCACAAATGTTAAGCTCACTGGCCTGTAGTTTATCTCCTTTTACCTGCAGCCCTTCTTGAATAGAGGCACAGCATTTGCCTCCCTCTACTCTTCCGGCAACTCGTCTGTATTGAACAATGATTCATAAGTCTCTGCAAGGGATCCTCATTTCCCACAGTGTCCGAGGATGATATAATTGATCAGGTCCGAGAAATTTGTCCATCTTCATACGCTTCAGGTACCTTCAGCATCTCTGCGACATGTTCCCGATGTTGGGGGAGTCCAGAACCAGGGGCCACATAGAACAGAGACGAGGAAACACTTTTTCTCACAGAGAGTTGTGAGTCTGTGGAATTCTCTGCCTCAGAGGGCGGTGGAGGCTGGTTCTCTGGATACTTTCAAGATAGAGCTAGATAGGGCTCTTAAAGGTAGCGGAGTCAGGGGATATGGGGAGAAGGCAGGAACGAATACTGATTGAGGATGATCAGCCATGAACACATGGAATGGCGGTGCAGGTTCGAAGGGCCAAATGGCCTACTCCTGCACCTATTGTCTGTTGTCTATTGTCTAATGTCTATTGCCTATTGACCATAATACTGACTGCTCTCAAGCCACTTCCAGTGACTACCCCGATCCCCCATCCTCCCGTCTTTCTCCATGGTAAAAACACCAGTTGAAGACCTTGCCCATCTGTGGCTCCACACGGAATTGACCACTTTGATTCCTGAGGGGTCCCACACTTTCACTGGTTACCCTTTTCCCTTTTATGTGTTTTTCATATCTCTTGGGATTATCCTTAGTGCTATCTACCAGAGCCATCCCCTGTCCCCTTTTTACCCTTCTGATTTCACTTTTTAGCTTAGTTCCCGAAACTCCTCCAGGGATACACTTGATCCCAGCTGCCTATACCTGTCCAATGCCTTTTTCTTCAAACTCTTGACCATTACAAAAGTACTCTTGAGTAATGGATAAAAATTGGGACATCATGATATTTTTGTACAAATAATCGCTAGTTATTGGAAAGATGTCACTACATTGAAGGTGCAGAAGATTCACCAGGATTTCACTGATCCTTGAAGGCCCAAGTTATAAAGAGAAACATAGAAACATAGAAAATAGATGCAGGAGTAGGCCATTCGGCCTGCACCACCATTCAATATGATCATGGCTGATCATCCAACTCAGTATCCCATCCCTGCCTTCTCTCCGTACCCCCTGATCCCTTTAGCCACAAGGGCCACATCTAACTCTTAAATATAGCCAATGAACTGGCCTCAACTACCTTCTGTGGCAGAGAATTCCACAGATTCACCACTCTCTGTGTAAAAAATGATTTTCTCATCTCGGTCCTAAAAGACTTCCCTCTTATCCTTAAACTGTGACCCCTAGTTCTGGACTTCCCCAACATCGGGAATAATCTTCCTGCATCTAGCCTGTCCAACCCCATAAGACTTTGTAAATTTCTATAAGATCCCCCCCTCAATCATCAAAAGTCTAGCGTGTACAAGCCGAGTCTATCCAGTCTTTCTTCATATGAAAGTCCTGACATCCCAGAAATCAGTCTGGTGAACCTTCTCTGTACTCCCTCTATGGCAAGAATGTCTTTCCTCAGATTAGGAGACCAAAACTGTACGCAATACTCCAGGTGTGGTCTCACCAAGACCATGTACAACTGCTTTTGCTATGAATGCTAACATACCATTTGTTTTCTTCACTGCCTGATGTACCTGCATGCCTACTTTCAATGACTGGTGTACCATGACACCCAGGTCTCGTTGCATCTCCCCTTTTCCTAATCGGCCACCATTCAGATAATAGTCTACTTTCCTGTTTTTGCCACCAAAGTGGACAACCTCACATTTATCCACATTATACTGCATCTGCCATGCATTTGCCCACTCACCCAACCTATCCAAGTCACCTTGCAGACTCCTAGCATCCTCCTCACAGCTAACACTGCCCCCCAGCTTCGTGTCATCTGCAAACTTGGAGATGTTGCATTCAATTCCCCCATCCAGATCATTAAGATCAGAGAAGCCGGATTGACTGTGACCTTTTTCCTTCGGAGCATTGGAAGCTGAAGGGTGAGATTTCTGAAGTATGTAAAATGACAAGAGGCATGGATAAAGTGAACACACAGTTTATTTCCCCATGGTACTGATTGTAAAACTGGAGAACATTGGCTTAAGGTGAAAGGGGCGATATTTAAGAGAGACCACAATGCAACATTTTCACTCAGCCCTCTAGTATTATCTTAAAAATAGCTTCACAGTTTAAGCTGCGTGTTTATTAGAAAGCTGCAACATCTATGTACAAGCAGTTGAACAATTTGAAATATTTGAATATTTTAAAGCAGTAAACAATAACTTGAGGAAGTCTATACAACCATTGCAAAGTCTCCATATACTTGATTGTCTTTAAATTCTTATCTTACTTTGGGATGCAACTAACTAGCTGATACATGGCATCCAATCAACCAGCTTCAATGTAGATGCCACTTATTTTTCCCATACTTCTATCAATGGGAGAATGATGTGGAAAGGGATGTTTTATCTTGATGCACAAATCCCAAATGTTCCTTCGAATAAACCAGGGCTGTTATAACAGCAATATAGGCCCCCGGGCAAAGCAGTGCACTGGGGCCTCTACATTTCCAGTTTCTTTAGCCCGAATCAAATATGGCGTCATGCACTTGCGATGTTCTTCTCCGTTTTCATGTTCTACAATAACATTCTACAATACATAGATTAGCATGGGGCCCCTATGCTCGTGGGGCCCCGGGCAACTGCCCAGCGTGCCCAAGCGTTAAGACGGCCCTGTAATAAACGTCTCTTGTGTCATACATAAAGCAAATGGAACCTCTGGGACTTATACCTTTACATGTCTGACGTGTCTGCCTGTGCAGATATCATCCAATCTTCTTTCACCTAAACGAGGACACCGAGACAGTTCAGCTGTGGGACGCTTGTTTGCTGCCTGTTTAAAGAAAATTAAACAGAATCCAGTTACACAAAGCAAAATGATGAAGAATGCATGTCTGAATGGTCATCTATCTGTTCATGTTCTCCAGAGATGATGCCTGACCCCTTGTGATAATACAGCACTTTCTGTGCTTCAATGCATGAGTTCAAATCAGTTCCAGACATTGCCCGAACTGTTCCGTTGAGTGTCTGAACACAGGCCCAATCTATAGTATGTATCTCTGTTCTTGAATAATGTTGAACCCCATGGGATCTTAAAGTCATGGTCACAGAGCTATATAGCATGAAACAGGCCCTTAAGCCCACCTTGTCCATGTCAACCAAGTTGTCATTCTGGGCTAATTCCACTTACCTGCATTTGGCCCTCTTGACCCTTCCTGTTCAAATATCTGTCCAAATGTTCTTTGAAAGTCGTAATTGTATCGGATTCTATAGCTTTCTCAGGCAACACATTTGGGAAATGGACTACTGTCTGCATGAAAAAGTTGCCTCTAAAGGTCCCTCAAAAAGTTCTCACCTCTCACCTCACACATATACCCTTTAGTTTTACAATCCTCTACCATGGAAAAAGACTGTAAGCATTCACTTTATCCATGTCCCTCATCACCTTGAACACCACAATAAGACCGACCACCCCTCAGACTCCTACGCTCCTTCGAGATTCCCTACCAGTCCAAGTTGCTTCTCTCTGTCCAGAATAGTCAGGTTAATTCCTAGGATGGTGGGACTGACATATGATGAAAGAATGGATCGACTGGGCTTATATTCACGCAATCTCGAAGGATGTGAGGGGATCTTATAGAAACATATGAAATTCTTAAGGGATTGGACAGGCTAGATGCAGGAAACATGTTCCCGATGTTGGGTGAGTCCAGATCCAGGGGTCACAGTTTAAGAATAAGGGGTAGGCCATTTAGGACTGATCTGAGGGGGTGGAAGACTGCAACCTTCACGTGGTCCGCCCTGTTTCGACACATGCAATCAACCCGGCATGCCCAATCAAATAAGATCAAATAAGAACAAGTTGTCCTGCAACTTTGTCTGTGCACGTTATGCAGTGGAGGCCAATTCACTGGATGTATTCAAGAGAGAGTTAGATATAGCTCTTAGGTCTAATGGAATCAAGGGATATGGGGAGAAATGTGGAACGGGGTATTGATTTTGGATGATCAACCATGATCATATTGAATGGCGGTGCTGGCTCAAAGGGCTGAATGGCCTACTCCTGCACCTATTTTCTACAGCGCATTCCGAAAGTATTCAGATCCATTCACTTTTTCCACATTTTGTTATGTCACAGCTTTATTTTAAAATTGATTAAATTCATTTATTTTATCATCAATCTACACACAATACCCCAGAATGAAGAAGCGAAAACAGGTGTTTAGAAATTTTTGCAAAGTAATTAAAAAGAAATAACTGAAATATCACATTTACATAAGACCCTTTGCTATGACACTCAAAATTGAGCTTAGGTTCATCCTGTTTCCATTGATTGATTGATTGATTATCTTTGAGATGTTTCTACAACTTGATTAGAGTCCACCAGTGGTAAATTAAGTTGATTGGACATGATTTGGAAAGGCACACACCTGCAGCAGGAGATTAGCAAGAGATACGACTGATTGGCTCTAGCCCAAGTGGGAGGAGAGAAGTGAAAACAGTAAAAGTAGGTGCCAAGGACAGGCAAACTTGACTCAGAACTGCTGTAGTTTTGGTAGCAACAGCAGCAGGAGCTAAGCAAGAGATATGACTGATTGGCTCTAGCCCAAGTGGGAGGAGAGAAGTGAGTCTGAAAACTGAGGAATTTGGTTTGTAAATTGGTAAATCAGGCAATTTATCAGTCAATTTAAGCAAGACTGCTCTTTGCGAGCGGCAGTGAGTGAAGTGCCCTGTGAGAAAAGTGTGAGTCTTTGGCTCGAGAGTCTTCGGAGAGGAGACGAAAGAAGGAGATGTCAGGCAAGCTGATTCAGTGCGATGCTTGCAGTATGTGGGAGGTCAAGGACACCGCTAGTTCCTCTGGCTGCTACAAATGCGAGAAGTGCTTCCAGGTGGAGCTCCTGAAGGGCCGTGTTGGGGAACTGGAGAAGAAAGTGGATGACCTCCGGTTCGTCCGAGAAACGGAGTCATTCCTCGACAAGTCCTACAGTACGATTGTTACACCTAAGGTACTGGAAGAGAGAAAGTGGGAGACAGTGAGAATGGGAGGGAAGCATGGAATGCCAACGTCCCCGGGTGTTGTACCTCTTGTGAACAGGTTCACCCACTTAGAAGCTGTCGGGACAGAAGAGGTGTTTACACTGGGCGACGGACTGGCTTGTGATGCGAATAGGGCTGTTGAGCCAAAACCAAAAAGGCCTAAGGCAGGCAACGCCATTGTAGTGGGAGACTCCATTGTGAGAGGTACCGACAGGGGTTTCTGCGGTAACAGACGGGATGCGAGGATGGTGTGCTGCCTTCCTGGTGCCAGGATCCAGGATATAACCATATAACCATATAACAATTACAGCACGGAAACAGGCCATCTCGGCCCTACAAGTCCGTGCCGAACAACTTTTTTCCCATAGTCCCACCTGCCTGCACTCATACCATAACCCTCCATTCCCTTCTCATCCATATGCCTATCCAATTTATTTTTAAATGATACCAACGAACCTGCCGCTACCACTTCCACTGGAAGCTCATTCCACACCGCTACCACTCTCTGAGTAAAGAAGTTCCCCCTCATGTTACCCCTAAACTTCTGTCCCTTAATTCTGAAGTCATGTCCTCTTGTTTGAATCTTCCCTATTCTCAAAGGGAAAAGCTTGATCACATCAACTCTGTCTATCCCTCTCATCATTTTAAAGACCTCTATCAAGTCCCCCCTTAACCTTCTGCGCTCCAGAGAATAAAGACCTAACTTATTCAACCTATCTCTGTAACTTAGTTGTTGAAACCCAGGCAACATTCTAGTAAATCTCCTCTGTACTCTCTCTATTTTGTTGACATCCTTCCTATAATTGGGCGACCAAAATTGTACACCATACTCCAGATTTGGTCTCACCAATGCCTTGTACAATTTTAACATTACGTCCCAGCTTCTATACTCAATGCTCTGATTTATAAAGGCTAGCATACCAAAAGCTTTCTTTACCACCCTATCTATATGAGATTCCACCTTCAAGGAACTATGCACGGTTATTCCCAGATCCCTCTGTTCAACTGTATTCTTCAATTCCCTACCATTTATCATGTACGTCCTATTTTGATTTGTCCTGCCAAGGTGTAACACCTCACATTTATCAGCATTAAACTCCATCTGCCATCTTTCAGCCCATTTTTCCAAATGGCCTAAATCACTCTGTAGACTTTGGAAATCCTCTTCATTATCCACAACACCCCCTATCTTGGTATCATCTGCATACTTACTAATCCAATTTACCACCCCTTCACCCAGATCATTGATGTACATGACAAACAACAAAGGACCCAACACAGATCCCTGAGGCACCCCACTAGTCACCTGCCTCCAACCCGACAAACAGCCATCCACAATTACCCTCTGGCTTCTCCCATTCAGCCACTGCTGAATCCATCTTGCTATTCCTGCATTTATACCCAACAGTTTAACCTTCTTAACCAACCTTCCATGAGGAACCTTGTCAAAGGCCTTACTAAAGTCCATATAGACAACATCCACTGCTTTACCCTCGTCAATTTCACTAGTAACCTCTTCAAAAAATTCATGAAGATTAGTCAAACATGATCTTCCAGGCACAAATCCATGTTGACTGTTCCTAATCAGACCCTGTTTATCCAGATGCTTATATATATTATCTCTAAGTATCTTTTCCATTAATTTGTCCACCACTGAAGTCAAACTAACAGGTCTATAATTGCTAGGTTTACTCTTAGAACCCTTTTTAAACAATGGAACAACATGCGCAGTACGCCAATCCTCGGGGACTATTCCCGTTTCTAATGACATTTGAAATATTTCTGTCATAGCCCCGGCTATTTCTACACTAACTTCCCTCAATGTCCTAGGGAATATCCTGTCAGGACCTGGAGACTTATCCACTTTTATATTTTTCAAAAGGATGTCACGGACAGAGTGCAGAAAATCCTCAAGGGCGATGGTGAACATCCGGAAGTGGTAGTGCATGTCGGCACAAACGATGTCGGAAAGAAGGGGATGAATATTCTGCAGCGTGACTTTAGAGAGCTCGGAAAAATGCTGAAAAGCAGGACCTCCAGGGTTGTTATCTCCGGTTTGCTTCCAGTTCCTCGTGCTGGCGAGAGCAGGAACAGGGAGATACGGGACCTGAACGTGTGGCGGAGGAACTGGTGCACGGGGCAGGGATTTAGATTCTTAGATCACTGGGATCTGTTTTGGGGTAAGGGGGAACTGTACAAAAGGGACGGATTACATCTTAACAGGTGTGGGACCAGCATTCTGGCAGGCAGGTTTGCCACTGCTACACGGGTGGTTTTAAACTGAATAAGGGGGGTGGGGCGTCGAATGGGATAGTGGAGGATGGAGTTAAAGGGAAAGGGTTTCTTAAATGTGTGAGCGTAGAGACAGAGGGGTGTAAAATGAGGGTAGAAGCAATAGGTAGCAAGGTGAAAAGTAAAAGTGGCAGGCAGACAAAACCAGGGCAAAAATCAGAAAGGGCCACTTTTCAACATAATTGTATAAGGGGTAAGAGTGTTGTAAAAACAAGCCTGCAGGCTTTGTGTCTCAATGCAAGGAGCATTCGTAATAAGGTGGATGAGTTGAATGTACAGATAGCTATTAATGACTATGATATAGTTGGGATCACGGAGACATGGCTCCAGGGTGACCAAGGCTGGGAGCTGAACATCCAGGGATATTCAATATTCAGGAAGGATAGAGAGAAAGGAAAAGGAGGTGGGGTAGCGTTGCTGATTAGAGAGGAGATTAACGCAATGGAAAGGAAGGACATTAGTTTGGAGGATGTGGAATCGGTATGGGTAGAGCTGCGAAACACTAAGGGGCAGAAAACGCTGGTGGGTGTTGTGTACAGGCCACCTAACAGTAGTAGTGAAGTTGGAGATGGTATCAAACAGGAAATTAGAAATGCGTGCGACAAAGGCAAAACCGTTATAATGTGTGACTTCAATCTACATATAGATTGGGTGAATCAAATTGGCAGGGGTGCTGAGGAAGAGGATTTCTTGGAATGTATGCGGGATAGTTATCTAAATCAACATGTAGAGGAACCAACGAGAGAGCAGGCTATTTTAGACTGGGTATTGAGTAATGAGGAAGGGTTAGTTAGCAGTCTTGTTGTACGTGCCCCCTTGGGCAAGAGTGACCATAATATGGTTGAGTTCTTCATTAGGATGGAGAGTGACATTGTTAATTCAGAAACAATGGTTCTGAACTTAAAGAAAGGTAACTTTGAGGGTATGAGACGTGAATTGGCCAAGATTGACTGGCAATTAATTCTAAAAGGGTTGACGGTGGATATGCAATGGAAGACATTTAAAGACTGCATGGATGAACTACAAAAATTGTTCATCCCAGTTTGGCAAAAGAATAAATCAGGGAAGGTAGTGCATCCGTGGATAAAAAGGGAAATCAGGGATAGTATCAAAGCGAAGGATGATGCGTACAAATTAGCCAGAAAAAGCAGCATACCGGAGGACTGGGAGAAATTCAGAGACCAGCAGAGGAGGACAAAGGGCTTAATTAGGAAAGGAAAAATAGATTATGAAAGAAAACTGGCAGGGAACATAAAAACTGACTGCAAAAGTTTTTATAGATATGTGAAAAGAAAGAGATTAGTTAAAACAAATGTAGGTCCCTTGCAGTCAGAAACAGGTGAGTTGATCATGGGGAACAAGGATATGGCGGACCAATTGAATAACTACTTTGGTTCCGTCTTCACTAAGGAAGACATAAATAATCTGCCGGAAATAGCAGGGGACCGCTGGGTCAAAGGAGTTGGAGGAATTGAGTGAAATCCAGGTTAGCCGGGAAGTGGTGTTGGGTAAATTGAATGGATTAAAGGCCGATAAATCCCCAGGGCCAGATAGGCTGCATCCCAGAGTACTTAAGGAAGTAGCTCCAGAAATAGTGGATGCATTAGTAATAATCTTTCAAAACTCTTAGATTCTGGAGTAGTTCCTGAGGATTGGCGGGTAGCAAACGTAACCCCACTTTTTAAGAAGGGAGGGAGAGAGAAAACGGGGAATTACAGACCAGTTAGTCTAACATCGGTAGTGGGGAAACTGCTAGAGTCAGTTATTAAAGATGGGATAGCAGCACATTTGGAAAGTGGTGAAATCATTGGACAAAGTCAGCATGGATTTACAAAAGGTAAATCATGTCTGACGAATCTTATAGAATTCTTCGAGGATGTAACTAGTAGCGTGGATAGGGGAGAACCAGTGGATGTGGTGTATCTGGACTTCCAGAAGGCTTTCGACAAGGTCCCACATAAGAGATTAGTATACAAACTTAAAGCACACGGCATTGGGGGTTCAGTATTGATGTGGATAGAGAACTGGCTGGCAAACAGGAAGCAAAGAGTAGGAGTAAACGGGTCCTTTTCACAATGGCAGGCAGTGACTAGTGGGGTACCGCAAGGCTCAGTGCTGGGACCCCAGCTATTTACAATATATATTAATGATCTGGATGAGGGAATTGAAGGAAATATCTCCAAGTTTGCGGATTACACTAAGCTGGGGGGCAGGGTTAGCTGTGAGGAGGATGCTAGGAGACTGCAAGGTGACTTGGATAGGCTGGGTGAGTGGGCAAATGTTTGGCTGATGCAGTATAATGTGGATAAATGTGAGGTTATCCATCTTGGTGGCAAAAACAGGAAAGCAGACTATTATCTAAATGGTGGCCGACTAGGAAAAGGGGAGATGCAGCGAGACCTGGGTGTCATGGTACACCAGTCATTGAAAGTAGGCATGCAGGTGCAGCAGGCAGTGAAGAAAGCGAATGGTATGTTAGCTTTCATAGCAAAAGGATTTGAGTATAGCAGCAGGGAGGTTCTACTACAGTTGTACAGGGTCTTGGTGAGACCACACCTAGAGTATTGCGTACAGTTTTGGTCTCCAAATCTGAGGAAGGACATTATTGCCATAGAGGGAGTGCAGAGAAGGTTCATCAGACTGATTCCTGGGATGTCAGGACTGTCTTATGAAGAAAGACTGGATAGACTTGGTTTATACTCTCTAGAATTTAGGAGATTGAGAGGGGATCTTATAGAAACGTACAAAATTCTTATGGGGTTGGACAGGCTAGATGCAGAAAGATTGTTCCCGATGTTGGGGAAGTCCAGGACAAGGGGTCCCAGCTTAAGGATAAGGGGGAAATCCTTTAGGACCGAGATGAGAAGAAACTTTTTCACACAGTGGTGAATCTCTGGAACTCTCTGCCACAGAGGGTAGTCGAGGCCAGTTCATTGGCTATATTTAAGAGGGAGTTAGATGTGGCCCTTGTGGCTAAGGGGATCAGAGGGTATGGAGAGAAGGCAGGTACGGGATACTGAGTTGGATGATCAGCCATGATCATATTGAATGGCGGTGCAGGCTCGAAAGGCCGAATGGCCTACTCCTGCGCCTAATTTCTATGTTCTATGTTTCTATGTCTATATAAAGTCCCCCAGATGACAGTACATGTCAGAGCAAAATCCAAGCCATGAAGACGAAGGAATTGTCCGTAGACCTCCGAGACAGGATTGTGTCGAGACACGATAGAAACATAGAAACATTGAAAATAGGTGCAGGAGTAGGCTATTCGGCCCTTTGATCATGGCTGATCATCCTCAATCAGTACCTTGTTCCTGCCTTCTCCCCACATCCCCTTACTCCGCTATTTTTAAGAGCCCTATCTAGCTCTGTCTTGAAAGCATCCAGAGAACCTGCCTCCACCGCCCTCCGAGGCAGAGAATTCCACAGACTCACCACTGTCTGTGAGAAAAAGTGTTTCCTCGTCTCCGTTCTAAATGGCTTACACATTATTCTTAAATATCTGGGAAGGGTATAAAACAATTTCTGCAGCATTGCAGGTCCCGAAGAGCAAAGTGGCCTCCGTCATTCTTAACTTTGGAACCACCAGGACTCTTCATAGAGCTGGCCACCCGGCCAAACTGAGCAATCGGGGAGAAGGGCCTTGGTCAGGGAAGTCACTCTGACAGATCCCCAGAGTTCCTCTGTGGAGATGGAAGAACCTTCCAGAAGGACAACTATATCTGCAGTACTCCATCAATATGGTAGATTGGCCAGACGGAAGCCACTCCTCAGTAAAAGGCACATGACAGCCCGCTTGGAGTTTGCCAAAAGGCATGAGAAACAAGATTCGCTGGCCCGATGAAACCAAGATTGAACTCTTTGGCCTGAATGCCAAGCGTCACGTCTGGATGAAACCAGGCACCGCTCATCACCTGCCCAATACCATACCTACTGTGAAGCATGGTGGTGGCAGCATCATGCTGTGGAGATGTTTTGCAGTGGCAGGAACTGGGTGAATAGTAAGGATGGTAAAAAAGATCAACGGAACAAAGTACAGAGAGATCCTTGATGAAAACCTGCTCCAGAGCATTCTGGACCTCAGACTGGGGCGGAGGTTTACCTTCCAACAGGACAACAACCCTAAGCACACAGCCAAGACAACGCAGGAGTGGCTTCGTGACAAGTCTGTGAATGTCCTTGAGTGGCCCAGCCAGAGCCCGGACTTGAACCCGATCGAACATCTCTGGAGGGACCTGAAAATAGCTGCGTATCGACGCTCCCCATCCAACCAGACAGAGCTTGAGAGGATCTGCAGGGAAGAATGGAAGAAATTACCCAAATACAGGTGTGCCAAACTTGTAGCGTCATACCCAAGAAGACATGGCTGTAATCGCTGCCAAACGTGCCTCAACAAATTACTAAAGGGTCTGAATACTTATGTAAATGTGATAATTCAGTTATTTCTTTTTAATTACTTTGCAAAACACCTGTTTTCGCTTTTTTATTATGGGATATTGTGTGTAGATTGATGATAAATAAATGAATTTAATCCACTTTAGAATAAGGCTGTCACATAACAAAATGTGGAAAAAGTGAAGGGTTCTGAATACTTTCTGAATGCACTGTATGTTTCTATGTTCTATGTTTCTATAGAGAACCCATTAAAAAACGAAAACACTTCAGTAAGACCCCACTTTCACCACCCAAACTGAAGGCAACTTAAGTCTTGTGACTTTTGCTGAAAAAAATTAATTCTGCTTCACCCTGACGGTAATTAAGGTAAGAATGAGGTTGAGTTCTTGCTTAGTGACAGATGCCCTCTCTCTGATATCATAGTGACCGATCACTGAAGGATGTGGTCAGGGAATGTGAGTTTCATCTTGATCACTATCGTCCAATCCCCAACAATTCATGGAATAGCTTTTGTTGGAAATGTCAGAGACAATATCTGAGACCAAGGTGGGATAATGAATTAGAAATTGACTTGCTCTGGATCCTTTCACCCGGATTAAATAGTGTTACCAGGATTACAAGGATGCGTGTTCATAGCCAGATTATCCGACTCGGTGATGGGTGTTAATTTATTCTCTGAACCAAACTTGTAGTCAGACTGAACTCCTGTCGGCCCATCTCCACGCTTGTCGTTCCTGTCTGAAACCTCGACCATTCTGCAGCAGTTGACAGATATCACATGGTGCAGATGCGCCATTGTCAACAGTTACTGGAACGTACCTCGGAGGTGACCGTAGATGGACTGAGTGGGTCTTTGCAAATCCTAGCAGAAAACAAAGAAATGTTGGAAACAGCAGCTTAGCAACTCGTGCTCATCGAAACGCTTCAACGTCTTAAATGTGACTTTTCTTACCATGTAGATGGCGTTTGGATCTGCCTGGTGATCTCCTGAGTTCTACAACACAACACAATCGAACAGTTACTTTGGTCAAAAACCTGGCTTCAGAATTCACTGCAGTCACCATGTGTAAAAATATTATATAAATTATATTGAAACTCGTCAAGAACAAAACCTGCACATTTTGTTTAAATATGACAAAAACTTCCAATTTTCCAAGTAGAAATTGTCCAATCAATGCACGTTTGTCATTGAGGTCGGATGCAAATTGACCAATCCCGCGCATTGTTTTATGGTCACTAGGCAGCGAGGACTCTGGGATCATGGCTGCCTCCTCATTACATCAACAGCAATAACAAGGTTTCCAAGGATAAAGGTAATGCTAACCTTGTTGATAATTTTGTTTTTCAATTGATTTATCTATATAAAGTTTGGATGTGAACTGTTAAATAAAAATTATAAATAACAAATGTACAGCTTGGGTTAGGATTAGGGTCAAGGTCAGGGTCGGTCGGGCTTGTCGGTAGGCCGATGGATTCTGTGGAGGATTGGTCGGGCTGTCGGACCACTAGTGGATGCTGCGAAGGGTCAGTTGGGCTGCCGGCCAGCTAGTGGATGCTGCGAGGCTTCGGTCGGGCAGTTGGTAGGCCGGTGAGTGCTGCGAGGGGTTGGTCAGGCTGTTGGCCGGCCAGTATTGCAGCGAGCGAGCGGGCGGACTGATGGAGCCGGAGCTATGGGGGTGCTGAAGGCGGCCGGGCGGTGTGCTCCCCACCATTATCACCACGACGATCGAGAAGGGCATGCTGGCTGAGGTGGACTCGCTGAGCTGCCACACGTACAGAGCCCGCAGCCAGTCCCAAAGCGGCTCCAGCTCCAGCCGTGGGCAGCTCTGGAATGGGGGGCAAGATAGGGTTTAGCATTTTCCTCAGTGGAAGCTGCCTTAGCCTTCCACCAACCTGACTCTGCCCCAATCCCACTATGACCATGACCCACACTCAGCACACTGGCAGTCAGTGGGGTTCAGTAAACGGGGGAACCATGTATATATATATATCTGGGACCAGAGGATTTTCCCATCGATGAAAAATCAGAGAGATATTAATGTTTAAAAAAAAATAGCCATTCTTTCTGCTGCCCCTGGTGGAGGGAAGGGGAGGGACTATAAAACCAGGAAGTGGTGTGCCTCACTCAGTCTCTGCAAGATGGAGGAAGCCAGAGGGTCACGTCTCTCTGAACTCTGAATAACACTGAACACATGTCTACCCAACTGTGAGTGCCCTTAATGTGGTTTGAAAATAAAAATATGGTTGGTTTGAAGTAAAAATGCAGTGCTCATGGTTGTTTGGGTTGAAGTAAGAATGCACTGCTAATGGTTGTTTGGGTTGAAGTAAAAATTCACTGCTAATGGTTGTTTGGGTTGAAGTAAAATGCACTGCTAATGGTTGTTTGGGTTGAAGTAAAAACGCACTGCTAATGGTTGTTTGGGATGAAGTAAAAAAATGCATTGCAAATGGTTGTTTGGGTTGAAGTAAAAATGCACTGCTAATGGTTGTTAGGGTTGAAGTAAAAATGCACTGCTAATGGTTGTTTGGGTTGAAGTAAAAATGCTTCATACCATTCAAGGAGGGTGCAAGGCCACTGCACTTGAATTTGGTGGCCTTGCACCCTGCTTGAAGTGGTTGGAAACTGCACTTGAATTTGGTGGCCTTGCACCCTGCTTGAAGAAGTAGGAAGTAGGAAACTGAATCTGAATTTGGTGGCCTTGCATGCTGCTTGAAGTGGTAAGAAACTGCACTTGAATTTGGTGGGCTTGCACCCTGCTTGAAATGGTAGGAAAATGGATTTGAATTTGGTGGCCTTGCACTCTGCTTGTAATGGAATTTCAAGGAAGAGCCGTGGGTCAACTGCCAGCCCACCAGCCATGAGTGAGCTGCCAGCACATCAGGCTTGAGGGACTGAGATGCCACCCCAAGAATCCATTTGGCCCACAATGTCCATACGAGCCCTCTGGAGACCAGTAGTCCCTGCAGAAAACAACACCCATACCAGCTCTCCAGACCCCCCTCCCCCCCCCCCCCACTGGCCACCAATATTGGAATTGGTGGAGAGGTGGAATATTGCATCGGGGGACCAGCCCCCTCGTGTGAACATGGGACCCAATGGGTCCCACTTAGTATAGTATATATATATATTTTTTGATCTCATTTTCTTTCTAATTAGTTTAATTAATTAATGTGCAACTTTTGGTACTGACGAGTTATGACTTCTCAATTATATTTTATCTAAATCTGTGCAAAATTTCATGTTGTTCCGAGACATGGGTCACGAAAGTAGATTTCTGGACATATTTCTTTGCCCACAGCCTACAATGATCCACAAAGCTAGTGGAGTAAATACCTGATGGGAAGTTAATGGCACACCATCAGGGAGAGGGATCCCAGCACAGGTCTGCTTATCCCAGAAAACTATCAGAACTCACCGGGACATTTCTTGCCACAGAAATGTTTTCATAATCTGCTCCTGGGGTCTGATCATCATCCGCTCCGGACTGGGCTGTGAAATAGAGAACAAGGACTCACAATGAGCAGCCTCGGAGCTGTGAATCCCACTTTGCTACCGAACAGCATAATTACGACTTTTTTACAATGACCAGCCCTTACGATTTCACTAACCACACAGCAATCAGATCAGACTGAATTATTTAGTTAAACATACAGGACTGGTGGCTTCCAGAAGCTCTGCGTCTGATGAGGTAAATGGCTCCAGCAACAGCAAGAACTCCCAGCACCAAAGGTAGAACGATCCAGGCAAGATACATCACCACAACTTGATTCTCCTTCATTTGAGAAACTGCAAAGAAATCACATCATTGGGTAAACATCAGGGAAAAGTAATGTCAGTGCAGAAGGAAGTCATTTGGCCCATCGTTCTGTGCCAGCTCTTTGAAAAAGTGGTCCACTGATCCTAACCCACTTATTTCCCCATCCTGCAATAAGTTCTCACTGGGATTTTTCCAATTCCTAGAGGAATGTTGCTATTCAACCCACGTCCACCAGCTGACCCAACTGGCCACTGAATAAAGCACAGTCCCCAGAGGCACCCTGTTCCTTTAACCTTTATTGACCATTCTGATATAAATGTACTGTGATAAATGAAGGAAGGGGAGCACCGAGTGTTCACAAGCCAGTGAGTTTACCTGGTCAATTATTGGAAAACATCCTAATGAACCAAATAAGCATTAATTTAGAAATCATTAAATGTCAGCAAGCTTGAATTGGGTCCCGTTGTAACAGTGCGGAGGTGACACCTAGAGAGGTCAGGGTAGCAGTGGAGGGGGATTAAAGTGGTGACAACAGGAAGCTCAAGGTCACTCCTGTAGATGGAGTGGAAATACTCCACAAAGCATTCACTCCATCTGTGTAGAAAGGAACTGCAGATGCTGGTTTATGCTGAAGACAGGCACAAAGTGCTGGAGTTACTCAGCGGGTCAGGCAGTAGCTCTGGATTAAAAGGATGGGTGATGTATCAGGTTAGAACCCATGTTTACACCCTGCACTGTTACATTGTCTGAAAAACGTTTCTGACCTGAAACGTCACCCATCTTTTTTCACCAGAAATACTGCCTGACCCGCTGAGTTACTCCAGCACTTTGTCTCAACTATGTTTAATTTCCTCCGTGTGGAAGAGACCACGCAGAGAACACCAAATGCAGTACATCCGTTTGGAAAAAGTGCAAGTCATTCACTGCTTAACCTGGAAAGGCTATTTGTGTCCCTGGACGGTAGGAATGGAAGAGGTGAAAAGTCAAGTGTTACTTCTCCTGTGTTTTTGCATGGAGACACGGCGTATGAGTGCGAGTGGTTGGTGGGGACGGACGTGGTGGTGACGGTGGATCTGGTGAAAAATGCAAAGAATGATCGGATGAATATGGCAGGTTCTTGGGTGGAAGATAAGGAGCAGGGAAACTATGTTCTTATCCATTCCTGGAAAGAGGAAGAGTGAGAGCATAAATGCTGAAAATCAATAAGATGTGATTAAGGATTCTGTCCACTCCAGTGGAGGAGAAGTCACTGTTCAGGATGAAGGAAGACATTTCAGTGGCATCTCTTAGGGGAACTTATTGTTTCTTCCCATCATCATTTTAGCACAGTTTGTCCTGCTAGATGTGTCCTTGAGCACACTATTAACAACACATCTCACAGATAAGGAAGCATAATATGCCTACACATCATCACTTTGAATTCAATCAGAGATATTTCCTTTGTACTACCCATTCCTTCTTTCTCACAGAAATGTTTTAATTCTGTTTTTCTTTCTCCACAAATGCTGCCTGGCATGCTGATGGTCACAGGGAGAACATATAAACTCCGTACAGACCCCTAGTCAGGATTAAACATAGGTCTCTGGCACTATAAGGCAGCAACTCTACCACTGCACCACTATGCCGCCCCATTGACCATAAATCTGTATATTTCAAAATGGTTACGTAAAATGACAGAGATAGATTGGAATAGGGGGCTTACATTGGGGGAGAGCCAATTTCACAACATTAAGTCAGGGCCTGGCAAAGGTACACTGTGAAAATTTACTTACCTGTAAGTCAAAACCTGCACAGTGGGAGACATTCAAAGGAGAAAAATCAAGAACTCTAGGTCAACATATTTGTGTAAGGGAGATTGTCAAGAGTAACAAGAATAGTGAACCAAGGATGCAGAGGGTTGGATAAAGAGAAAATAGGAAGCATATGGCTAACGGGGCCGGCAAGTGGGAGTGTAGCGGGCCTGAGCGGTAGAAAGAAAATGTAAGTTTTTATAGGGAAATACTTTGTCAAATCGAACGAAAATCGCTACACCACACTCCAGGCGAATAGTGAGTAAGTTGGGCCTAAAATTGTTGCGCTATTGTGTACTGTTTTCATGGGTGGGAATCCCGGGGAGACATGGAGACGCGTCCCCTCCATGTTTTGAGAGGTGGGGGACATGTTTTGTAATCCAGATTTTGAAATTCGGCTAAAAAGAAATCTACTAAAAATCTCTGCTTTCCGCAAGACAGAGGGGGTGGGACTGATGTTCGAGGACACCGATTGGACTAGAGAGATGCTGGTCAGCAGGCAATGGGGAGGGGGGACAAGATGATTCAGCGCGATGATTGGAGGAGGGAGGTGTCGGTCAGAGGCGGAAGTAGGGGGGTGGGACTGAGTATAAAGCGCGGTGATTGGAGGAGGGCGACGTCCTGGTGGAGCAAAGATCATAGAGCGGAGCATTAATCGGCCCATTTGCGGGGCCTTTCATCACCCGGCGCGGATTGAAATCAGCCTCGGATGATGAAAGGCCCCGTGAACGGGCCGATTCAAGCCCCACAATTTGGGGCGGACGAAGCTGCTGTTGCTGGAGTTTGGAGTTGGTCACCAACCAGGTCAGCTCCCGATGTTATCATGCACAGGGCCAACGGCCGAAGCCTCGCGCATGTGGGCGGGCGTGCGGCCACCAAGAAATTGTGTGTCACCCATGTTTTGATAGATATACATACAACAAAATAAACAAACAAACAAATATATATACAAGACGAGAGTTATACTACTATATACTAGATCAAGCGCGGACCTGTTGGGTCCCCATCCCCCAATGCAATATTCCACCACTCACCCACAGCCCCCAACTGCAGTGGCATGGCTGATGGGTTCCCGTTGTGACATCAGAGATCCCTATTATGACGCGAGTCACGGTAACCCGCCCGCAACTACGCAGGCGCGGCCAGCAAGTGGAAGCGCAAATGCCAAGTTTATTAAAGTTTAAAAAATTAAAATTTTAAAATATTACATCAATCTGAACAAAACATGCTGCTGCACACCGCAGGACAACGGTGAGTAAGGTGGGCCCAAAATTGTCGCGCTGTCGTGTAATGTTTTGGCTGTATTTCGGGAACAAACCAACAAAGAAGATGAGAGTTTAAGAGAGAGAGGTATGGAGGTAGGTAGAGTAGGTAGGTAGGTGGGTGATATAGATAGATAGATGCCGCTACCAATGAAGAAATGTTGACAGTTACTAGAAGGTGTAGTGGTGTAACAGAAAAAAGGGTGTGGGAGGAGGAACTTCAATAGGAAATTACTTAATTAATTGTTGTCCCTGGAAGGTTATAACGTGCTTGGTTGAAAGATGGGGCCATGTTCTGGAGCAAAAAATGGTGGGGTCAGATTCAGGCTAACACAATAAGGTGAAGTGTGACTGTAAGTTTGGAGTTAGGAGTCGAGGCAGAAACGTGATGTTCCACAAATAGCCATCAGATGTGTATTTGTCAATCCAATTCATTAAAAAGCATAAATAAATACATGAAAATGAATCGGTATTTGCAGGTTGGGCCGAAGGGCCTGTTTTCACGCTGCATGACTATGAAAACTACAAAATTCAATCCTTTAGAGTTTTTATATTGTAAATATTTTAAACTGAAATGATTATAAATGCGCAAAACCGCTATCTCACCCCTGGCATGCTCTATATCTACACTAACGGAGATCGTTTAGTATTGTGTAAACTGAACTTACTAATGACAATCATCTGGATCCCGTTCCCTCTGATATCTCCCCACACTGTGCAGTAATAGACGGCAGAGTCATTGAGCGTCACGTTTGTGACCGTCAGGATGAAGCTGCTGTTGGAGGCGTCTTTGAACAGCTGGAACCACTCAGTGAAGCCTGGTCTCCTTCGTACGCTGCCTCCTGCCTCATGTGTTAAAACCCACTCCATGTCCTGCCCGGATAGTTCTCGGTACCAGTGGACGTCAGTGTTTCCCACTTCTGGAGTAGAGATCCTTCTGCAGTTGTACAGGGCCCTGGTGAGACCACATCTGAAATATTGTGTGTAGTTTTGGTCTGCTAATTTGAGGAAGGACATCTACAGCTATATTAATAGCAAAGGGATAACGAGGGATAATATTGGTCTATTAGAGAGAGAGTGGACAGCTATCTGCAGAGCCAAAAGAGATGGGGGAGATATTAAACAATTTATTTTCTTCAGTATTCACCAAGGAAAAGGATATTGAATTATGTGAGGTAAGGGAAACAAGTAGAGTAGCTATGGAAACTATGAGATTCAAAGAAGAGGAATTACTGACATTTAAAAAAATATAAAAGTGGATAAGTCTCCAGGTCCGGACAGGATATTCCCTAGGACATTGAGGGAAGTTAGTGTAGAAATAGCAGGGGCTATGACAGAAATATTTCAAATGTCATTAGAAACGGGAATAGTGCCGGAGGATTGGCGTTCTGCGCATATTGTTCCATTGTTTAAAAAGGGTTCTAAGTATAAACCTAGCAATTATAGACCTGTTAGTTTGACGTCAGTGGTGGGCAAATTAATGGAAAGGATACTTAGAGATAATATATATAAGCATCTGGATAAACAGGGTCTGATTAGGAACAGTCAACATGGATTTGTGCCTGGAAGATCATGTTTGACTAATCTTCTTGAATTTTTTGAAGAGGTTACTCGGGAAAGGTTACTCGGGAAATTGATGAGGGTAAAGCAGTGGATGTTGTATATATGGACTTCAGTAATGCCTTTGACAAGGTTCCTCATGGAAGGTTGGTTAAGAAAGTTCAATTGTTGGGTATTAATGGTGGAGTAGCCAGATGGATTCAACAGTGGCTGAATGGGAGATGCCAGAGAGTAATGGTGGATGGCTGTTTGTCAGGTTGGAGGCCAGGGACTAGTGGGGTGCCACAGGGATCTGTGTTGGTTCCACTGTTGTTTGTCATGTACATCAATGATCTGGATGACGGTGTGGTAAATTGGATTAGTAAGTATGCAGATGATACTAAGATAGGTGGTGTTGTGGATAATGAAGTAGATTTTCAAAGTCCACAGAGAGATTTAGGCCATTTGGAACAGTGGGCTGAAAGATGGCAGATTGAGTTTAATGCTGATAAGTGTGAGGTGCTACATCTTGGCAGGACAAATCAAAAGAGGACGTACATGGTAAATGGTAGCGAATTGAGGAATGCAATTGAACAGAGGGATCTAGGAATAAATGTGCACAGTTCCCTGAAGGTGGAATATCATGTAGATAGGGTGGTAAAGAAAGGTGTGCTGGCCTATATAAATCAGAGCATTGAGTATAGAAGTTGGGATGTAATGTTAAAATTGTACAAGGCATTGGTGAGGCCAATTCTGGAGTATGGTGTACAATTTTGGTCGCCTAATTATAGGAAGGATGTCAACAAAATAGAGAGAGTACAGAGGAGATGTACTAGAATGTTGCCTGGGTTTCAGCAACTAAGTTACAGAGAAAGGTTGAAGTTATGTCTTTATTCTTTGGAGCGCAGAAGGTTAAGGGGGGACTTGATAGAGGTCTTTAAAATGATGAGAGGGATAGACAGAGTTGACGTGGATAAGCTTTTCCCACTGAGAGTAGGGAAGATTCAAACAAGAGGACATGACTTGAGAATTAAGGGACAGAAGTTTAGGGGTAACATGAGGTGGAACTTCTTTACTCAGAGAGTGGTAGCTGTGTGGAATGAGCTTCCAGTGGAGGTGGTGGAGGCAGGTTCGATTTTATCATTTAAAAATAAATTGGATAGTTATATGGACAGGAAAGGAATGGAGGGTTATGGTCTGAGTGCAGGTAGATGGGACTAGGGGAGAATAAGTGTTCGGCACAGACTAGAAGGGCCGAGATGGCCTGTTTCCGTGCTGTAATTGTTATATGGTTATTACCTTGCTATCAGAAACGTATAAAATTATAAAAGGACTGGATAAGCTAGATGCAGGAAAAAATGTTCCCAATGTTGGGGGAGTCCAGAACCAGGGGCCACAGTCTAATAATAATGGGGAAGCCATTTATAACTGAGATGAGAAAAAACTTTTTCACCCAGAGTGTTGTGCATTTGTGAAATTCTCTGCCACAGAAGGCAGTAGAGGCCAATTCACTGGATGAATTTAAAAGAGTTAGGTCTCCAGGAGCTAGCAGAATCAAGGGATATGGGGAAAAGGCAGGCACGGGTTATTGATTGTGGATGTTCAGCCATGGTCCCAATGAATGGCGGTGCAGGCTCGAAGGGCCAAATGGCCTCCACCTGCACCTATTTTCTATGTTCTACATGGAGCACCGTAACCATGCCGTGTCATCCTCAGTGACACGCTCCAGCCTCGGGAATTGGATCAGGATCGAAGGATTTGCATCTTAATGGGAAAATATGTCTTCTTAAAAAAAAACACTCAGCACAACCATGCTTGAAGAGTGCACAGAATCTAACACTAAATTTGTAGAATTGTATTAGTTATACTAAATCATGCAAAATGGAGTCGTTTTGATTAGGGCCATATGTGTGCACAGCACAGGAATGGGCCCTTGTGATACTTAAAACCATAACAATGTTACTGAGTTCAGTGATCCTGCAATATTATATAACCTGTGCATGGGGCCAAACAAAGTTCTGAATGGGTTTGTGGAGAGGTTTGCTCGTGCTACTCAAGAGAGTTTAAACTAGTGAGACATGGGGTTGGGACCCAGAATGACAGCGGACTCGTATGTAGAAAATGGAACAGGCAAGTCCAGTGAAAGCATTGACAGAGATGGGAGGGGGAGCATGAGAGGACTGTTAGGTTTAACTGCATTTACTTTAAAGCAAGAAGCACAGCAAGTGAGACGGATGAGTTGAGAGTGTAGATCAGCACACAAGATTATGAGGGGAAGCATGGATGAGGGAAGAGCTGTAATCTATTATTAATTTATTATTAAGTAAGTGGAGCATTTGGAATATATCAGGACAGGGTGGAGTCAAAAGGTTTTTGTGAAGGAAATCATATTCAACAAATCATATTCAACAAATCAGCTAATTTTTTGAGATTGTAGTTAGCAGCACAGATAAGGGAAAACTAGCTGATGTGCATTTGGACTTTCAGAAGGCACAAGCTACAAAGAAGGTGCAGATAAAAAATAAACTCTCACACATACCTGTCTTTCCACTTGCTATTCATTACCCACCACTAGCCCCTCTGGGTTCCTATATCTGCCACATCTCCTCCACCTTCCGGTTCAGAACTACCTCACCATCTGCCTTCGGGTTCTACATTTTATTTCACATCTTTTCTTATTAGAATTAATTATTTGTAATTTTTTGTCTTCTCTGCTGATCACCTCCAGTTTTCGTTAATATCTTCCCCTATTCCTCCTGCACATCATTCATCTAACAATCAACCCTTCCATATCTGAGTCTACCTGTCACTTGCAAGCTCTTGCCCCACCCCTACTCCCTCCCGTCTTTCCACCAGCTCTATGCTACTCCATCTGTCTGAAGAGGTCTTGACCTGTAACACTGTCCATTTACTTTCCCAGATGTTGGCTGACCTGCTGAGTTCCTCTGGAACTAATATCTACATTGCAGATCAGTGGACTATCTTTGATCGGACTATACTGGCTTTATCTAGCACTAAACGTCATTCACGTTACTCCCTTTATCGTGTATCTGTGGATGGCTCTATTGTTATTATGTATTGTCTTTCCACTGACTGGTTAGCCCGCAAAAGCCTTTTACTGTACCTTGGTACACGTGACAATAAACTAAACTCAAACTCTAAAACTCAAGCATGGTTTTTTCCCAAGCATTTCATAATATTTCTTCTCCCATGTGCTTATACATCTTTTGCATTTCATGGGCTAATCTATTCCTTTTAATAACTCAAGTTATCCTCTTTCTCTCCTTATTCTGATTTGTTTCAGGAGGGATATGGGCCAAACGCAGGCAGGTGGGACTGCAATTTTGTTCAATCCAAGTTCAATGTTTGAATGACAATAAAAGGCATTCTATTCTATTCTATTCTAGTGTAGCTGGGACATGTTGGCCGGTGTGGGCAAGTTGGGCAGAAGAGCCTGTTTCCACGCTCTATGACTATTTGACTTTATGCTATTAGTTGGTAATATCTTCCATCTCTGACAGCTCAAACCCTAAGGGTAATCCTTTTTCATCCACAAACCATTTGCAGAGACTATTTACACTTTTGATTTTTGTTCCCTTGTACTTTCACACACTTTTCTATTTCCTAGCTGTTGCACTTTACATGCCATGGATAACTTCCCCACTCTCTGTTTTACTGGGAGTGGTCACAGAGTTCCCATGTGTCGGTGAGTTGATACGGTGAAGGTTGAAGTGTGAGCTGCTGTTATCGTCAGTGTAGGCAAACAATGACTTACCAGTCACATTGAGCTGGGATCCTGCTCCATAGATGTAACTCCACACACTGCAGTTGTAGACAGCAGTGTCGTTGATGAGGACATTGGTGATGGTCAGAATGTAACTGTTGCTCATGGCTCAGGAAGAGGTTCGAGCAGGTGTGGACGAAGAGCATGTGAGCAGGACGGTGGGCCTCAGGCAGCAGTGAGCGTGGACAGGGTGGGAGAGCTTACCGCAGCGCAGGATTACCTGGTCAAACACCATGCAGGCAGACTTCCAGCGTGTCCAGTTCCTTGTCTAAGCTGTCTATGATGCCCTACCAAGCCCAGCAAACCTCCACGTCTGGGGCAAGAGCGAGACACATTCCTGCCCATGTTGCTCTGGAAGAGGATCATTAGAACATCTCCTCAGCAGCTGCCCAAAGTCCCTTGGGGAAGGTCGCTATCGGTGGCGCCATGAGCAGGTGCTCAAGTTGGTTGCTGAGAAAATTGCCACTGCCATTGGTAACTGCAAACACCACCACACCCCAAAGAAATCAATCACTTTTGTCAAGGCTGGAGAAAAGCCTCGACCACAACCAAAAACAAGGACGGGCCTCCTCTACACAGCCACTGACTGGGAGCTGCACGTCGATCTGGGCAAACAGCTGAAATTTCCACAGCACATCACAGCAACATCACTCCGGCCAGACGTGATCATCACCTCCGAAGTGACAAAACAGCTGATCATTCTGGAGCTGTCAGTGCCTTGGGAAGAGCGTATTGAAGAGGCTAATGAGAGGAAACGCGCAAAGTACCAGGAACTGGTGGAGATGTGCCAGGACAGTTGCTGGAAGACATACTATGAGCCCATAGAGGTGGGCTGTAGAGGCTTTGCAGGACGCTCACTCTGCAAAGTCCTCGACCAGTTGGGCTTTACGGGGCTGGCAAAGAAGAGGGACATTCAATCCGCAAGCGAAGCCGCAGAGAAAGCCACTAGGTGGCTTTGGATTAAGAGGGCTGATCCGTCGGCGGTTGCTGCTTGGACGCAAGTCGGGGCCTGATCAACCCCGGCTGGGGTTCAAACTTTGCCAGTTTGTTTTTCTTATAGAAGTGAATGACTATATTTTTCCAAGTTATAGTCCATCTGGCTTGTCCTACTCTTTATACTTGTCTGTGCCCCCTGCAGCCTCCTCACATGTTGCATCACCTACTAACTAACCTAGATATGTTATACTTGGTCTCCTCATCCTCGATTGTGAACAGTGAGGGTCCCAGCACCAAACCCTACACCACCTCTCACTAGTCACATCCTCTCAGCTTGAATACCTGCTGTTCATTCCAGTTTCTCCAGGAGATTTAACCAAGAGATTCTCCCATCTATGTGTCTGCTTGTGATGAATAATGGTCGATCTTGTCTACAGCTACCATCTCCATATGGCTCATTGACAAACACAACTCTACTTTGGTAGTTACAAACATCTAACAACGTGAGCTTTAAAATATTTCTCACCCATGATGTCCATTTCATACATCCACGTTGACTCTGTTCTTACACTGACCCTATTCTTCTGCCTTTGTGTCGGATTCTTATCTTTCCTTTACTGCCGATGGTGCAATGAGTTATCTACTTTACTGGAACATGGAAATTATATTGAGGGGGAATTTCAACCGTGCTTCACTCTATGTAACATGGATTAGGGGCCCGTATCAACACAATGCAGATGAGCAAAGTCTCAGATCCAGACAACAATGAACTGTCAGCCTGAGGGAGGGCATGAACACAGGTGATCAACGTGTAACCTGTTTCTTCTCAGCCAGTCCCAGACCCCTGGCCTTGGCTCAAGTGACAGCGTTGTTGTTATTGCTGCCTCTGCGCTGTGAGTGGTACAAGTATCAGTGATTCCTGGTTGGTTGAAAACAAGCCCGAAGGTTCGCCAGTCGGCGGGACTGGGAACCTGTCAAAAGGCTCATCGGTTGGCATGACCGGGAGAGAGCTGGAGACGTCAGACACAAGGAGCAAGGGTCGGTGCGAGGTTGAACCAGGGAAATGTCTCCATTTCCCCCAGATAGGCTGCTGGAGGCACCTCCGGGACACAAAGATGGCCGGGCAAGGAGAGGAATGGCGACGTTGGTTTGTGGGAACTACTCGAGTACAACGAGCTGTGGGCTGACCGGACGTTGCACTTTGAATAATCATGACGCCAAAACATGGTTGTGCAGCATGTGTAATATATGCAAAAAGAATTTCACTGCTCAGTTGCACATGTGACAAATAAAGAACCATTGAACCATTGGAATAAGGAGGCAGCATTGGTTAATCTAAAGCCATGACAAGTTGTAGTTCTGCACTCCTGTGCCTTAACTCAAACAGCTGTGAGCAGTGCCCTGCTATTACACTGAGCACTGAACACTATTTCTAGTTTTCTCTACAATGAAGAACACACTGCACGTTGAAATGTATTTCCCACAACCCAGATCTGACATCAGTTACCATATCAGTGCTCACACCATTCGTGAGGGACCACAATGTATTGGTCTCCAGAATCAGGGCTCCAGTATGATCTCCTTAATCTTTCAGTAATTCCTGCATATGTGCCAATTAAAGGAAAGTGAATTACACCCAATATAGTTACACATAGGTGAATAAAACCAAATATAATTTGTACTCACTGGCTACGCTGAGCTGGGTTCCGTTCCCTCTGATATCTCCCCACACTGTGCAGTAATAGACGGCAGAGTCATTGAGCGTCACGTTTGTGACCGTCAGGATGAAGCTGCTGTTGGAGGCGTCTTTGAACGGCTGGAACCGCTCAGTGAAGCCTGGTCTCCTTCGTACGCTGCCTCCTGCCTCGTGTGTTAAAACCCACTCCATGTCCTGCCCGGGTAGTTCTCGGTACCAGTGAACATCAGTGTTTCCCACTTCAGCGTTCTCCATGGAGCAATGTAACCGTGCCGTGTGACCCTCAGTGACACGCTCCAGCCTCGGGAATTGGATCAGGATCGGAGGATTTGCAACTTGAAAGGGAAAATATCAACAGATGAACAATAATGTTGGAGTTGCTAAATACTTCATGTGTTTCAACTTAAAATACATTCATCCTTTGTCATTAGATAACCTCATGTAAAAGTGATGCTAACTTGGTTAGTATCTGATATTAAATTCATGATTGCAGCTGATTGCAACTTTCTCCCTGTTCACGAATATCTTTCACTCTCTCTCTCCAGTGTTGGGAGGTGTTGCCTCACAATGGGGATTTCATTTTTCATTTAGCTTTGTTTAGTCGTTTATTTAGTCCTTTGTTGCTACACAGAGATAAGCAGATCTCTGTATATTGGAGGAATAAGAGGGTATGGAGATAGATCATTGAGGTGGTAATGTTTAGTTTACTTTAGTGTAGAGATGCAGCATGGAGACAGGTCCTTCAGTCCACTGAGCCCATGTTGATCATCGAGTTATTGATCTCAGTGTGGCAGACGGTGCAACTAACTGTGCCTGTGCATAAACTGTGAATGACTCGATTGTAATCATGTATTGTCTTTCCGCTGGTACACAAAATTGCTGGGGAAACTCAGCGGGTGCAGCAGCATCTATGGAGCGAAGGAAATAGGCGACGTTTCGGGCCGAAACCCTTCTTCAGGCAACAAAAGCTTTTCACTGTACCTCGGTAGACGTGACAATAAAGTAAACTCAAGCAAAGTGATTATAAATGAAGAAACTAACCTCCCTATACTGTAATTTCTTTACATTCATCTGTTCACACTATGTGTACCTCTCTGGCAATGCCATATTACATTCTCCATCCTGATCTCAGAACGCAGTGATGAGTGATCTGCATTATTCAGTTAAAAAATATTTTTGGCCTATATTCATTCTCCATTTTGCAGTGTGAACTTCTAATGATGTCTGTCTCTGTAAAACTGGCAACATGACATCAAGATTCCTCACGATGTTAGGATTGGAAATAGAACCAATTTAAATACTCACTGGTTACATTCAGCTTGGTTCCATCTCCAAATATCTTCCCCCAAAGGCCACAGATGTAATCAGCAGAGTCGGCAATCACCACCTTTGTAATGGTCAGTGAGTAGCTGTTACTGGCGTCGTCCCTGGAAAGCTGAAATCGCTCGGAGATGCCCGGTGACCTGTAAGTGATGCCACTGACAAAAAGACTAAGTATGATTCTTCCATTACGTGAGTTGTACCAGTGAACGTGGAATTTGTTCACAATGTCATACACATTGGTGCTGTTCAGGACACACCGTATCTCCACTGTTTCACCTTCACGCACCACCAGAGCTCCTGGGGATTGGATCAGGGACGTGTTTGCCGTTAGACCTGTGGGTAACAACAACCAAAGATCAGAACAGATGATGACCGCAAAAATAATTTGAAACAAAAGGCAGCATGAAAGCTCTTGGATATTCATGAATATTCTGCACATGTATCCTCAATTTGTAAACTCTTTTGTTTTCGCCTGAGCTTCGCTCTTTCACTCTGCACTGAAATGACAAACAATACCTTTGGTAAAAGCAACAGCTCAAAAGTACAAACACTGAATATCAAAGGTTAAATCCTGCTCCATGTAAGTGCTTGTTGACTGTACACACTGTGTTAAACTGAGCAGTAAATCAGGAACAAAGCTGGCAGTTCTAGTACCATTCATCTAGTATATGTAAGATTCTGTTGCAGAGTCAGATAAAGAAGACTAAGGAAATTCAGCATGCTTCCAACAGCTCTTACAAATGTCTACACATGGACCGCATAAAGCATCCTATTGATTACATCACAGCCTAGTTTGACAATTACTCTACCCTACACTCCACACTGCCTCGGGAAAGCAACCAACATCGTGAAAGACCATTCACTCCCCTGTCATTCCTACTTGTCCCCTCTCCTGTCGGGCAGATGATACAAAACTTCACAGCATCTGGCAGCAGTTTTACGATACGAAACGATAACATTTTATTCATCCCCGGAGGGAAATTGTTCTGCCAACAGTCACAACACACAAGGTACACAAATACTTGAAATTAAAAGTGAAAAAAAAGAAAAAGACAAGCAAC
This sequence comes from Amblyraja radiata, assembly GCF_010909765.2. Classification (NCBI taxonomy): domain Eukaryota; kingdom Metazoa; phylum Chordata; class Chondrichthyes; order Rajiformes; family Rajidae; genus Amblyraja; species Amblyraja radiata. The sequence goes on along the minus strand of NC_045963.1, from coordinate 63,951,861 downwards.
TGTTGGCTGGCTGCCGTGTGCACAGCGCCTTAACCAGAACGAACGAACAAACAAACGCAGAAGAGGATCCTAAAATTAAAGTTCCCACTTTGTTCGCCCACTGTCCCTCAATGCAATCCCCCCATGCCGGGTCCCCATTGTTCTTTGCAACAGCCCTCACTTTCCTTGGCTCCTACTCTTTCCCTGGTTACCCTCTTACTCTAATACAATTGTTCAATCCTTGGGATGCTTCTTAATTTTGACTGTCAGTGATATTTTTTCTTGCCCCTTTCCTCTCCTAATTTATATTTAAAGTAGTCTTTTGCTCTCTTTATACCCAAGTGTCTCTCCTGTTTTCTCATCCAGATAACACTATTGATTAGTACGGGTAACAGATGTTATGGGGAGAAGGCAGGAGAATGGGGTTAGGAGGGAGAGATAGATCAGCCATGATTGAATGGTGGAGTAGACTTGATGGGCTGAATGACCTAATTCTGCTCCTATCACATGATCTTATGATATGATAATCATTTATATCAAGCTATCAAACAGGACATAACTTGCAGCTTAATGTTCCAGGTTTTTGATGTTTCAAGTGTGGTAGAGAATGAGGTAAATGTACTGGAGGAGTTGCACTATTAATTGATGAAGGTTAGGCAGTGGATGTTGTAGACATGGATTTTAGTAAGGTTTTTGATAATTTTCTCATTACAAGCTGATCCAGAAATGCAAGATGTCTGGAATTCACGATGACTTGGTCATATGCATTCAGAAATGGCTTATTCATAGAAGACAAAGGGGTGTGGAAGGAAGATATACTGGCTGGAGGTCTGTGACTAGTGGGAATCTGCTATTCTAAGCCAATGTCCTTTGCCACAATTACTCTGTGGGAAAACCCTCATTAACAATGTGGAACTGACAGAGGTGGGAGATGAGGACAAGGGGAACCCTATCCTTGTTCTGGGTGGACGGAGAGGGATTGGGAGCAGAAATGTGAGACTTGGTACATGAACAGTTGAGAGTCTTGTCAGCAATCACAGTCTTTTTCACAGACAGAGGGGAAGGAGATAGAGAGCTCAGTAATATTGTATTGTATTGTATTGTATTTTAATGACCACACAGCCAGGCTGGTGGAATATGTTATCAGTACAGCTCGGTACAGGTTCCAACATTTCATCAAACATTAAACATATAACATAGATATACATACAGACAGACACATTACATAATACATAAGGGCCATGCTTATTCTTATTCCTCACCGTACAGAGTTTAAAATGTTAATTGCAGTGGGAATGAAACTGTTTTTGAAGCGGTTTGTTTTGGAGGCAATTGTCCTGTAACGCCTCCCAGAGGGCAGTAGCTGAAAGGCATAGTGTGCAGGGTGAGTGGGATCAGAGATGATCTTGCGGGCTCTGTGTAGTGTCCGTTTGTGGTAAAGTGATTCAAGGGATGGTAGGGGTAAGCCAATAATTTGGGATGCTCTGTTGATGATGCGCTGTAATTTCTTCCGGTAGAGTGAGTCGAGACTGCCGAACCAGACTGTGATGGATGAAGTGAGGATGCGTTCGATGATGGCTGTATAGAAGCGGAGCATGAGATGAGACCTTACTCTGAACTTCCTGTATGGCTTGAAGACGACAACTCCTCCCTCATTGTCAGTGATGATGAGGAAACTTTTGTGGATATTGCCTCCATTTAATTTGCAGAAAGGATTTCATTAGGTTCCAAAAATGTGAACACACAAAATATGAGGTAATTTTGTAAAACAAGAGACAGAGAAGTTCCATGATTCGCTGAGTGTGTCAAATGGCAATCCTTGGTAATCCTTAGGGATCTGCACTTTTAATGAAATGGGAGAATTCAGAGTTATATATAAAAGCAAAATCAGATCTGAAGGAAAATCCTGGAAGCATTTAGCGGGTCAGACAGCAAAGTGGCGAGTGAAACTCAGTTCATAGTTTAGACAGTGACCGGATGATGTTCACACTTGTTCACGTGATGTTCCATGTTTACAGACACGACTGAATTAGGAAGCAGAGGTTGTCGTGCAAATTACAAAGATACAGGCAGAGGCATTGAGTGGCCAAACTATGGAAGATGGAATTTATTGAGGGAAAATATGTCGCCATATATTTTAGATCCATCAATATCAAACCACTCTCTTCTTAACGCATGTCATCCCAGTTATTTTGAACATCGTTTGGTGGTATATGTAAATTAATTATTCATGTATCCTAATCTATCATTCATGCCAGAGTTACCTTTACTCACCAATGACTTTAAACAATAGTCTTATCTTTTCAGGATCTTCCAGTGTCTAGTTGCTCTCTAATGCCAATCCCAAAGGAGTGGTGGTGTGCTCTGATCCAGAATGCCCAGATGCCATCCGAGGGTTTGGCTAGAAGGAGTTAACCAAGTTGGCCCTGCCCAAAATCAATCACTTCACTGTGTATAGGAAGGAACTGTAGATGCTGGTTTACACCGAAGGTAGACACAAAATGCTGGAGTAACTCAGCAACTGTGGAAAAAAGGAATAGGTGACGTTTCAGGTCGAGACCCTTCTTCAGAGCCACAGAGGAGTAGCAGCGAGAAAGGGTGTTGCAGAACTCCCATCAGAGGAGACCCTCCATGAAATAGGCCTACCTTGAGGAGATTTCACAGAGGTCGAGACCCTTCTTCAGACACAAAGAAGGTCTGAAGTTGGTCTGAAGAAGGGTCTTGACCCGAAACGTCACCTATCCTTTTCTCCAGAGATGCTGCCTGACCCACTGAGTTACTACAGCATGTTATGTCCATTGATCACTTCACACTTCTCTGGATTGAATTCCACATGCCACACAATCAATGGACAATCTAGTGCTGCCCTCCAGTGGCAGCAAACATTCTTCTTCACTATCAGTAACACTGCCAAATTTACTTCGGAGTCACGTGAGTGACTACGTGAAGAACCCGCTCAGCACGCTTGCGCGGCATTACGTTCAGCAGTGCAACAGCGGCGCATCGGGAGTCAGGCACTCCCGCTACAGGTGAAAGAACGGACCGTCAGGTAAGTACCCTGAGGTCGGGTTTTCTTTCACAGGGAGTCTTCTGCTTTCAGGCAGAGAAGAAAGGCTCTTGGACAAACCTGTCCCCCGCTCGACTCCATGGAGGAGCATTCCATCTGGGGGGGGGCAGCAACAAGGCTGTAGGACCACTTACCCGGCGCTCCGCTATTCCCGACACCGTGCCGAGCCCAGCCCGCTAGCGACTGAGAAACGGGCTGGAAGTAAAGCCACGGAAGATGTGTCCAGCCGGTGGCTTCCGACTTGTCGGACGGGGACGTCTCTCCACCCGCACGGGGGACAGACAGCCGCCTGAAATGACCTGTTCCCTGCTCGACTCCATGGAGGAGCGTTCCATCTGGGGGGGACAGCAACAAGGCGGTAGGACCGCTTACCGGGCGATCCGCTTTTCCCCGACACCGAGCCCAGCCCAGCCCGCTAGCGCCTGAGCAGCGGGCTGGAAGTAAAGCCACGGAAGGTGGCTTCCGACTTATCAGACGGGGGACGTCTCTTCACCCGCCCGGGGGAGAGACAGCCGCGTGAGCCGCATGGAGCGGCTCCTGGAAGAGGAGCTCCAGCGAGACGCGCTTCGTGAGGGGCGCTCTCACAGGGGGAGTTCAGGCACTCCCTCCACAGTGCCTTGTGCACTGCCCATTGCTTCCTCCTTACCCGAGGGTAGCTTTGGTGACCAGGACTGGGCTGGCTGAAGATCTCGGGAGTATGCAAGGGGTGCAGGAACAGGAAGAGCTGCTAGGTGTGGTGGACCGCTAGGTGGCAACCCCACGTGCAAGAGGCCGTTAAAAGCCAAACCAGCGGCCATCATTAACCACCTCTCCAACAGGCCCCTACCTTGAGAGGTGGTCAATAAGGCCTTAGAAAACTGCAGCGGATCCTCAGGCTCCTGACGTCAGCCATCACATCGTTTGCTCGTTCCGTGGACAAATACGGAGATGACCACAACCTTCGTAAACAAATCATAAAACTTGCCATAAAATCCTAAATTTGCAGGGTTGTGCATACCCCAGCCACTGAGCCAGACCCACTGCTCTTTGGCAAAAACCTCACAAAGCATATGAAGGATATGGAAGAGGCTTTAAAAAACTTTCGGTCTCACGAGGGCAGGCCCGGGACGAGCAAACCAAAAACAATAATTCCTAAGCAGCAGCACCCCATCGCGTCCATCAGTCGACGTCTACCATATGGGACAGGTGTAAAGCTCGGGGTCCGCATTCTATCCCCGGAAGTCTTCTTTAGACCAGGGCCCATAGCGGACCCCATGGAAAATGCGCCACCCCCCAACATCACCGCCACGTCAGACAACGTGCAAGACTCGTTGGACCGGCAGGAAACAGAACAATATCCATAACCATGGAGGTAGGTGGGTCTGGTTCCTACCAGCATATAGAAAATAGGGGCTTAATACTAATAGCGGGGAGATTACATCTGTTTTAAAAAGCACGGGAGTCTATCACGAGTGATCAGTATATACTCAATGGCATTATTGGATACAAAATACAATTCATACTAGAGAAATTGCCACCAGTTCAACATTCACCCCAGAGGGTATTTTCCCTCTCCGTTAAGGAAACGAGAGGGACAAGCTGAACTGGTGAGACTAATTACAAAGGGTATCATGGGAAAGCATGAACCCTTGGAATTCGTATCAAATATTCGTCACTAAACCCAAAAAAGATGGTGGATGTCGCATCAGCATTGACTTAACTTCACTAAATATGTTTGTTAAGTATATACATTTCAAAATGGAAACGGTTGTTACTGCCAAACAACTAATTTCCAAAGGATACTTCATGGCAAGCATTGATCTTAAAGATGTTTACTATTTAGGACAATTCACAAGGATCATCGCAGATACCTGAAATTTACCTGGATGGGGCAGCTATGGCAGTTTAAAGCGTTACCCAATAGATTCACATCAGCCCAAGATTATTCACCAAGATACTAAAACCAGCTCTGGCAATATTCAGAAGACAAAAACATATTGTCATGGCACATCTTGATGATATCTTAAATAATAGGCAAGACCATGGAATTGACTATGTTAGCTGTATCAACTACCAAACAGTTATTCAAAACCCTGGGATTGTCTTACATCCAGATAAATCTAAGTTGAAGCCATCCACAATCATGGACTACTTGGGCTTCACAATTAATTCAGTCTACATGACTGTAACATTGCCAAGAGACAAAACAGTTGAATTGGCACAATCTTGCAACAATTTAAAGATTCGGACCTTTGCACTGTCAAAACTTACAAAGAGCAAAGGTACAGGCACCAAAACGACATACAGGTCATCATGATCGTGTCATAAAGTTACCCACTGAAGCAATATCAGAACTACAGCGGTGGGCAAAAAACGTTTGGCATAGTTTCAGCTCTATTATCATCACTAACCCTACGTTAGTTATCCAAACAGATGCCAGTGCTCAAGGCTGGGGAGCAACTAACTCTATATCCAGCACAAGTAGTAGATGGACTAACCCAGAGTCATCGTTACCACTTACACTGGGCATTAATTATCTAGAGATGTTGGGAGACTTTTATGGTTTAAAAGCATATGCACAAATATGCATCACTTGCATGTACGGTTACAAATAGATAATACTACGGTGGTGGCCTACATTAACCATATGGGCGGCATAAAATTGGTATCATGCGACAAGTTGGTCAACACAATTTGGCAATGGTGTGTCGAAAGACATATTTGGCTATCAGCAACTTACCTGCCAGGTAAGCTAAATACAGTGGCAGACACCAGGTCACGTAAATTTAATGACAACATCGAATGGATGTTAAACCCCAAAAAATTTGCAATAGTTATCAAGCAATATGGCACGCCAGATATCGATTTATTTGCATCAAGGCTAAATCACCAGGTACCTATGTATGTCGCTTGGGAACCAGACCCTGAGGCAGCAGCGGTAGATGCGTTCGCGCTGGATTGGGGAAATTCTTCTTCTATGCATTTCCTCCCTTCTGCCTCATCAGTCGGGGACTACGCACAGTACAAATGGACTCTGCTTCAGGTATTTTGATAGTACCCGACTGGCCTACACAGCCATGGTTCCCAATACTCCATGACATGGTTGTTGAAATTCCGATGGTATTCCCCAGTGACCCAGAGTTATTAACACCCAGTGTCGGGCACAAGCCATCCGTGCCATGAAAAAATCAAACTCCTGGGTTGCATATTCTGCACAAACCACTTCTGGGACTGGGATTATCAGAACAAACCGTCGACACCATGTCAGCATCCCTCCGAACATCCACTAAAAAACAGCACTTGTCCAGCATCAAAAAATGGGAGAAGTACTGCTTGGATACAGGGACCACCTACTCAACCGCTACAGTTACCAACGTACTGGAATTCCTGGCGAACCTTCACCACGATGAAGGACTCAGCTACAGAGCCATCAACACAGCTAGAAGTGCCCTGCCTGTTTATTTAAAACCAGCTCCAGGACAACAGGCCATGGGGTCCCACCTGCTGGTGGTCAAACTAATGAAGTGTATTTACAACTCTAACCCCCTAGACCAAGGTACACCCATATATGGGATGTCAGTGTGGTCCTGACATACCTCAGGGGATGGCCACCAGCCAGATCCCTCAACCTGGAACAATCTATGCTCAAAACACTCATGTTGATGGCACTTGTATCTGCACAAAGAGTCCAGTCACTACACCTATTGCGACTGGACAGCATGCTCACAGCTCCAGACCAGATCTCTGTCGTTATCCAGGGACTGATCAAACAGAGCAGACCAGGAACACCTAATCCAGTCGTGGAATTCCGGGCTTACCCGCCAGAACCACGGTTATGTGCCATGACCCACCTACTATCCTACATAGACACAACCAAAAATATTCGAGGGAAATGAAAAGCCTTGTGGGTCAGTCATAAAAAACCTTATGGTCGGGTGACGAGCCAAACCATTGCGAGATGGCTCAAGCAGGTGCTAAAATCTGCTGGGATAAACACTAACATGTACAAATCTCACTCCACCAGGGTAGCATCCACGTCGATGGCTAAAAGAATGGACGTGCCTATAGACCACATCCTGGCTACAGCAGGATGGTCGGGGGAAAGACCGTTCAGAAATGTTATAATAAGCCGTTGGCAAAACCTGTTTTATTTGCAGAAAAGATTTTACAGACTGCAAATATTTAATTTAAGCCCAGGGGAGCAATTTAATTTCTTTGTTGTTATTGTTAAAAAATACCATTGTGTTTTTTTCTACAAACAGATTCATTGGTTGATTACGATAACACACTTCCTCCCTCAAGGATTTCGGCAGTGCGTGAAGTAATACCTGTTACACGGTTTGAAATCACAGAGCTTTGAAGTCTTCACGTAGTCACTCACGTGACTCCAAAGTAAAATAGTAAGATTAAACGAGCTTACCAGTTTGAAGTTTGATCTGTATTTTATGAGGAGTTACGATGAGGGATTACGTGCCCTCCGCTCCCATCCTCAATAATATGGGTCAAACTGATAAACTGATGTCTCCTTTTCTTTACTATGTTTACTTCAATAACTGTGTCTATCTGTGATTCCACACCGCTGCTTTGAAGTATGCCGCGCATGCGTGCTGAGCGGGCTCTTCACGTAATCCCTCATCGTAACTCCTCATAAAATACAGATCAAACTTCAAACTGGTAAGTTCTCGTTTAATCTTACTATTTTTGATATTAACTGCAAGCTTCATATATTTGGTATTTTATGTTCAAATCAAAGGAATCATTTCTAAAGCTCACAAGAAGCAAGAGGCTGGGGAGAACCAATCCACAGATCCTTCCATTTAAAAATTCTCTCAGCATCCGTCATCCTGTTTCACTCAAGCAGCTAGTTCTCAACCCCTCCCACTCTGCTGATCTTTTTACCCACATCATGCCTCTAATGCTTCTGCAATTATTTTTAATTTTGGTTCACTGTGTTTTGATCACACTACAAAGAGAAGTAGGTAATTCCTAACCAAGTCCCTCAAGCTTCCCTCACCATTCAATATGATCATGGCTGATCTGCCCAGAACTCATCTCATCCTCTGTGCACAATCAACTTCAATCCTCCCGATCCCTCAAAAGGTTGTCTACCTCCACATATTTTGTTGTGCTGATGAAATAAAGAATGTTATTCTATCTGGGACATATGACAATAAAACACTCTTGACACTTGACACATCTCCTGCACTCCTATAAACAAGGGAAATTCCTCTTGTCCTGCACAGCGGAGAGGGACTGTGTAAGATGCCCAAAAATCACAGGCGCAAGTGGCAGCGTTTTTTCTAAAATTAATATACAGAACAACAGGAAGTGGTCAAGATCAGACTTTTAGTAATACAGATATCTATATATATATATGCGTATGTATATGTGCGTATTTAGAAACAAAAAGCTGGAGTAACTCAATGGGGCAGGCAGCATCTCTGGAGAGAAGGAATGGGTGATTTTTCAGGTTAAGACCCTTCTTCAGATGTGATGTTTCAGGTCGAGATCCTTCTTCAGATATACCTGTGTATATATACACACACTGAAGCTTTTTTTCTCGTTTATTATGTTGTTTACAGTATACTATGTTCACATATTTTGTTGTGCTGCTGAAATTAAGAATGTTGTTCTATCTGGGACATATGACAATAAAACACTCTTGACACTTGACATCTATCCTGCACTGCAATAAACAATCTGGTTGATGGGCGCAATGGTGGCTATTCTGCCACGATTTCTCCTGAATTTCCCCAACACTTAGAGAATGTTTAAACTTTTCCTAGCAGCCTGGAAAGTTGCTAGGACCTGCATGCCTTGCCACATGCGTCGGGGTTCGGAGTTGTTATTGAAGTGCTCCTCAATCCTTAGCTTGTAGCTATGCACTACAAGCTAAGTTGCTTGGACCTAGAGAGACCTGCCTTTTACAATTCATATTTTGAAACATGTTTCAAAATAACGGTGTTCCTCATTGCTTCAATACAACTGCAATAATAGTTAGATAAAGGAACTTGCAAGTCCATTTTAACTCTTGAACTTCTACAGATATACAGTTGAGAACATATTGACTGGTTGCATCAGTGTTCGGCCACTCAAACACCCAGGAGTGAAGAAGATTGCAAAAACTGGTGAACGCTGCCCAGTCCATCATGGGTTCTGACCTCCCCGCCATCAAAGGAATTTACAGGAATCACTGCCTCAAAAAGGCAATAGACCATAGACAATGGGTGCAGGTGTAGGCCATATGGCCCTTTGAGCCAGCACCACCATTCAATTTGATCATGGCTGATCATCCCCAATCAGTACCCCTTTCCTGCCTTCTCCCCGTATACCCTGACTCCGCTATCTTTTAGAGCACTATCTAGCTCTCTCTTGAAAGTATCCAGAGAACCGACCTCCACCACCCTCTGAAGCAGAGAATTCCACACTCACAATTCCCTGTGAGAAAAAGAGTTTCCTCGTCTCCATTTTAAATGGCTTACCCCTTAATCTTAAACTGTGGCCCCTGGTTCTGGACTCCCCCAACATCGGGAACAGGTTTCCTGCCTCTAGCGTGTCCAAACCCTTAATAATCTTATATGTTCCAATAAGATACCCTCTCATCCTTCTAAATTGTAGAGTATACAAGCCCAGCTGCTCCATTCTGTCAGCATATGACAGTCCTGCTATCCCGGGAATTAACCTAGTAAACCTACGCTGCACTCTTGTTTCTTCTAAATAATTTATTTTGTATAACTTATGTTAAGCTGGAAAAAGTGAAGAAATTATTTACAAGGAGGTCGCCAGGACTCGAGAGATTGTGTTATAGGGAGAAGTCGGGTAACAAGGACTTTATTCCATATGGGGATTTCCTTATTCCTGAGGGATGATCTAATTGAAGTGTACAAAATCATGGGAGACATAGATAGGATGAAAGCACACATTCTTTTTTCCCAGGGGAGGGTAATCAAAAACAAGAGAGCACAGGTTTAAAGTGAGAGGGGAATAATTTAATAGGAACTAGAAGGTGGTGGTGTTTTGTACATGGAACATGCTGACAGAGGAAGTGGTCGAGTCATGTGCAATTCAACATTTATAAGGCATTTGGCCAAACACATATAGGAAAGGGTTTGAGGGATGTGAACAAACATGGGCAAATGTGACTAGCTTTGATAGGGCATCTTGGTCAGCACAGATAGGTTAGACTGATCCTAGTTCTACATCTCTCCATATCACCATCAATATCCACTATCCATTAAGCCACTAGGGGCGCCGCATTGATGGCAGCCTCTGCCTACAGTCTGTCTGTTTTTCTATCTTTTTTTTATTTTTAGTCTGTTTTAAAATTATGTTTTGGAGGTTTCTTTAGTTTTTCTATGTGGGGAGGGGGGTAGGATAAAGACTATCGTGTTACAGGGTGCTCTTTATTATTTGTATGGCTGTATGGTGACCCCTTTCCCCTTACTCTCAATCTGAAGAAGGGTCTCGACCCGAAACGTCACCTCTTCTTTTTCTCCAGAGATTTTGCCTGACCCATTGAGTTACTCCAGCATTTTGTGTCTATCTTCGGTTTGAACCAGCATCTGCAGTTCCTTTCTACACGCCCTGTTTCCGTGCTGTATGACTATGACTCGTTACTCTGTAAATTCAAGAACACTTAAGAAGTCATCAAAAACAATTTTGTTGTGGAATACAGAATTTTTTCTCATGATTTGTCATTTCCGTGATCTATTTGAAAATCTTGCCTGGGTTTGACCTTATTGAATCTGATGAATGTTAATCTGCCTGAAACTAACTCGGTTTCTCTCCCCACCCGCAGCTCTGAGCTGCTCAGTGTTCCTAGCTTTTGTGTTATTATCCTTCCTGGCTCTGCAGTCTTTTGCCTGTATCTCTTTATTGGGACAACATTTCTCCCTGGGCAATGTTCTCTCTCCTAATAGATTTATAAAATCTTTTTGTCATTAGATCTGATATTCTTCACACTGGCTTTTAATGCAAACATATATGTCAGGCTATTGTTCATTGACTGAGGCACAGCATTCAACACCATTATCCTGTCCAAACTCAGGGATCTGGGCCTCTGCTCCACTCTATTCAACTGGTTGCTAGACTTCCCCATTGGCGGACCTCAGTCAGTATGTATTGGCAACAATATCTCCTCATCAGTGACTATCAGTACAGGGGCACCACAAGCCTGCGTGTTCAAACCCCTGCTCTACCCTCTGTATACCCGTGACTGTGTAGCCAGACGCAGCTCCAAAGGCATCTTTAAATTCTCCGATGATACCACCATCCTTGGATCAATAATGGCCAATGCTGAGTCAGGGTAATGTAGGTATGTTACAATACTTACCTTCTGCAGCGCTGCAGTTCTGCCACTGGCTGTGTGCGCGATTTTGCCACCTTTGAGGAGGGGGGTTAAAGCGCGGTTTTCTCCTACCTTGTCCTGGATTATATTTTCTCGGAGTGCAAGCTTTTGCTGAAGAATTGTTCCGACGGCCGTTCTGTGTATTTGTTTTTTTTTTAATCGCCCGACAAGTTCAGCGCTGGAGTAATTTTAAAATCAGCTTCTAAAGCCGTCAACGCCGACAACGGGGACGGATTTCACGTACAGAACAGGTAAACCAGAGGCCACAGTTTAAGAATAAGGAGTAAGCCATTTAGAATGGAGACGAGGAAACACTTTTTCTCACAGAGAGTTGTGAGTCAGTGGAATTCTCTGCCTCAGAGGGGAGTGGAGGCAGGATCTCTGGATGCTTTCAAGAGAGAGCTAGATAGGGCTCTTAAAAATAGTGAAGTCAGGGGAGTATTAGAATTAGAATTACCTTTATTGTCATTCAGACCTTACGGTCTGAACGAAATTTTGGATATGGGGAGAAGGGAGGAACGGGGTACTGATTGGGGATGATTAGCCATGATCACATTGAATGGCGGTTCTGGCTCGAAGGGCCAAATGGCCTACTCCTGCACCTATTGTCCATTGTCTATTGTCACTCGGAGAAATCCCACATGGTCACACAGAGAACCTACAAACTCCGTACAGATTAATGTGCCTAAAGCTAGTAAGTAAGAAATGTTTTGCTCCAGTCCACTTCCGCCGCATATGAAAAATATACACTCTTCCTGTTAATATGTCCCCTTCACACATCTCATTACTTTTCTTCCCTCCATTACATCTGCCTGTTTAATCCCCACTCTTTCTTGCATTTAATGCATTTCTTTTAGATGTGGGTTGCGAATGTACATGTTTTTCCTATCTTCTGATATTTCATGCTAATAATTTTCTCAGAGATGAATCAGAACAGCCTCAGATTACTTCTAAACCTTGATTAACAAAGCAGTGAAACAAATTAATATCCATGCTTGGTCGGAATCCCAGAGCAGTACACTTCAGTGTCCTTCTCACAGCTAACCAAGAACACAAAACATCTCAATTTTAAACAGAAATATTCAACTGTAAAATAGTAGATACACATCACTGCAATATGTAAATTAAACTTGAAAGCAGATGAAACTAACCCAGACTGGGCGACCCATCCTGGGACTGTACTTACCCACTGCACAGAGGAACAGAGTCAAGGTGGAGAATATCAGTGCAAACATGTTGTTAAACTTGATTTGCAAGGATTAGACTTCAGTTCATTCAGACCTGATGTTCCCGTTGCTGTTTTAGACGTGACTGCGTCCTCTTCTACTTTTCCACAAGATTGTTTCATCACAAATGCGTGGAGTGTAAAGAGGAAGTCATGGGGAAAGTGGGCAGTGGAAACCACTGAAAATTTACTCTCAAACTGTAGGCAGACCACTAGCGTAGTTTTCACCATTCTCTCTGGATGCATCGACGATGGTCACAGATGCAAGTTTCAGACGTACTGAGGGCAAATCTTTGTAGTCACCCCTGATGCTGAAGTAGGGTTGTACAGGGTGGTTCAAGAACTTGATGGGTGATGGGAAGAAGCTGCTCTTCAACCTAGAGTTAACAGCCTTCAGGCTCCTTTACCTTCTTCCTAATGGTACAGGGAGATGAGAGTATGGCCACGGTGATGTGGGTCTGTTTAAAGGTTGTTTTCTTGGCACCATTTGGTCAGTTGATCGATCACCCCCCAATACTCTGACTCATCATCATCATCATTTGCTCAACTACGGTGGTGTCATCGGCGAATTTGAAGATGGAGAAGGAACTGTGTCCGGCCACACAGTAATAGGTACAGAGTAGAAACATAGAAACATAGAAAATAGGTGCAGGAGTAGGCCATTCGGCCCTTCGAGCCTGTACCGCCATTCAATATGATCATGGCTGATCATCCAACTCAGTATCCCATACCTGCCTTCTCTCCATACCCCCTGATCCCTCTAGCCATAAGGGCCACATCTACCTCCCTCTTAAATATAGCCAATGAACTGGCCTCAACTACTTTCTGTGGCAGAGAATTCCACAGATTTAACATTCTCTGTGTGAAAAAAAAACAATCTCATCTCGGTCCTAAAAGACTTCCCCCTTATCCTTAAACTGTGACCCCTTGTTCTGGACTTCCCCAACATCGGGAACAATCTTCTTGCATCTAGCATGTCCAACCCTTTAATACTTTTGTAAGTTTCTATAAGAACCCCCCTGAATCTTCTAGCTAAATTCCAGCGAGTACAAGCCGAGTCTATCCAGTCTTTCTTCATATTAAAGTCCTGCCATCCCAGGAATCAGTCTTGTGAACCTTCTCTGTACTCACTCGATGGCAAGAATGTCTTTACTCAGATTAGGAGACCAAAACTGTACGCAATACTCCAGGTTTGGTCTCACCAAGGCCCTGTACAACTGCAGTAGAACCTCCCTGCTCCTATACTCAAACCCTTTTGCTATGAATGCTAACATACCATTCGCTTTCTTCACTGCCTGCTGCACCTGCATGCCTACTTTCAATGACTGGTGTACCATGACACCCAGGTCTCGTTGCATCTCCCCTTTCCCTAATTGGCCATCATTCAGATAATTTAGAAGAACAAATATATAAACTGATTAGAGGAAACTACAAAACTATCTGGGTTAATTGGCTGCTGTAAATTATCCCTAGTCTGCAGGATAGAACTAGTCTTTAATCTTTTTCTTTAGCCTTTAGCGATATAGTGTGAAAACGGGCCCTTCAGCCCACCGATTCCATGCTGACCAGTGATCACACCGTACACCAGCACTATCCTACATACCAGGGAAAATGTTACAATTTTTACCAAAGCCAATTAACCTACAATCCTGTACGTCTTTGGAGCGTTGGAGGAAACCGGAGCACCCAGAGAAAGCCCAGTTGGTTATAGAGAGAAGGTACAAGCTATGTACAGACACCAACTGTAGTCAGGATTGAACCCGTGTTTTTTTTTGCACAGTAAGGCAGCAACTCTACCGCTGTGCATCCGTGTCACCCAGTGTTTGGGTGATTGCTGGTCGGCACGGATTGGCCGAAGGGCCTGTTACCATGCTGTATCTGTAAACTAAACTAAACTGAAAACCTGCGGACCGTGGTCAAACTTGTAACTGGTTTTGGACAGGGCAGAGAGAAAGTTTCTGGCAAAAGTGGAAAATTGAATATGCTAGTTTATAACCTCATTACTTTCTCTTCAGTGAAATTGCAAAAATGGACAGGATAAAACAGAAATTCGTACCGTCATTTATATTGTAATTTCCCTCTTCTGAAATATGTTACTTGACAGATTGCACAATTTCTTGTTCAGAGGCATCCTTAAATTTCTGCACTCTCATCGTAAATGTAGTTCACCTGCCTTTTTGTCAATAGTACTTAACTCACATGCATCAAGAAAGATTCAAGAGTTAGCATTTAAAAAAAATAATAAGCAGATGTGGTTTTCTTTAGAGTTGACTTCCTCTTCCACTGCTTGTTAAAAATACATTTACCAATGTGAATACATTCCGATTTCAGGATGATATTGTCTCTTGAAAAATTTGGTTACTCATCACACATCTCCTCTCTGCCCAACTTTAGGTGGCCTCATATAAAACTTCCCATTGTTGTGCCAGATTCTAATAGTGAAAGGCCTGGATAGAATGGATGTGGAGAGGATGTTTCCACCAGTGGGAGAGTCTAGGACTAGAGGTCTTTCGGAAAGAGATGAGGAGGAATTTATTTAGTCAGAGTGTGGTAAATCTGTGGAATTCATTGCCCCAGATAGATGTGGAGGCCAAGTCAATGGATTTTTTTAAGGGGGAGATTGACAGATTCATGATTACTACGGGTGTCAGGATTATGGGGAGACGGCAGGAGAATGGGGTTGAGAGGAAAATATAGATCAGCCATGAATGAATGGCCAAGTAGACCTGATGGGCCGAATGGCCTAATTCTGCTCCTATAACTTATGAAGATTCATTCCTCGTTGGATTGATCATCCTAAAAATTGTCTGAAAACACTTACATGCTGGCCTCTCGTACATTCCTCCTTGCTTTCAGTCAGCTATTGATGGTCATGCCTTTAACATGCACCTCTCATTACCCACACCTCCGCCCTCCCCACTCTTTCCACCACTCCCCCCTCCCACCCCCTGTCCAAGCTCTCTTCCTATCTCCTCCTTTCTTAAAACCTTGTACTCTGATCAAGTGTCTCACACAAGCATAGAACAGTACAGCAGAGGGAAAGGTTCTTTGGCCCACCATATCTGTGTCGAACATGATGCCAATTTAAACTATTCCCATCTGCCTGCACATGGTCTCACCATTCTCTGCTTGTTAATGTCTTTGTCTAAATGACTATTAACTACCACTCAGATCTGCCTTCACCACTTCCCCCGGCAATGTGTTCCAAGCATCTAACACTCAGTGAAAACAAGAACTTGCCTCATATATATTCTTTAAATTTTCCTACTCTCATCTTAAAGCCTTGATATCTAATATTTGACATTTCTACTCTGGAAAAAAAGACTCTGATTATTCGAACCGGTCTATGGTGCTGTAATAATAATAATAATTCATTTTATTTATGGGCGCCTTTCAAGAGTCTCAAGGACACCTTACAAAAATTGAGTATGTAGAGGAAAAACATGTAAGGGGAATGAAATAAATAGTAGAGACATGACTAGTACACAAAGTAAAGACAGAATTCAATACAAAACACAGTATGAGGCAATTAATGCACAGATGAAAAGGGACGGGGACGTGGGGTTAAGGATAGGCAGAGGTGAAGAGATGGGTCTTGAGGCGGGACTGGAAGATGGTGAGGGACACGGAATTGCGGATCAGTTGGGGGAGGGAGTTCAAGAGCATGGGAGCTGCCCTGGAGAAGGCTCTGTCCCCAAAACTGCGGAGGTTGGACTTGTGGATGGAGAGGAGACCGGCTGATGTGGATCTGAGGGACCGTGAGGGTTGGTAGGGGGAGAGGAGGTCAGTGAGATATGGGGGGGGCCAGATGGTGGAGGGCTTTGTAGGTGAGGACCAGGATTTTGTAGGTGATCCGGTGGGAGATGGGAAGCCAGTGAAGTTTTTTGAGGACTGGAGTGATGTGATGCCAGGATTTGGTGTGGGTGATGAGTCGGGCGGCTGCGTTCTGGACCAGTTGGAGTCGGTTGATGTAGGTGGAGCTGATGCCAAGGAGAAGTGAGTTGCAATAGTCCAGTCGGGAGGAGATGAAGGCATGGATGAGTCTTTCAGCAGCGGGCGGTGTGAGAGAGGGTCTGAGTTTGGCGATGTTGCGGAGATGAAAGAAGGAGGTTTTAATGACATGGCGGATGTGAGGCTCAAGGGAGAGGGTGGAATCAAAGATCACGCCAAGGTTGCGGGCCTGGGGAGATGGGGAGACAGTGGTGCCGTCGATGGTGAGAGTGGGGTTATTGATTTTGCTGAGTGTGGCTTTGGAGCCTATGAGGAGGAATTCTGTCTTATCGCTGTTGAGTTTGAGGAAATTTTGTTGCATCCAGGTTTTTATAGCATGCTGTAGTCATGCGACTCTGCGTGCAGGTCCCTGAAGTGGATTTGAGATCATTAGAACCAGGATTTTGCCATAAATGCCGTTGCCTTTTTCTGCCTTTTTTGATGATTTCACCAGGAAAATGTATTTTTCACGAAAAGTGCCTAAATTTTGCTAAAAGGTCGAACTATTTTCTCTAGTTGTACCGTGATTACAATGATGTTTTCTATGTTAACACAATATTATTTTTTTTAATGTGTTAACATAGTATAACTTACAAGAAAACTTCCATCACCGGGCAAAACCAGGGGCGCCACCGGTGGTCGTTCATTCGTTCGTGCCGCTGCCCGCTGGTTCAGTCTTCTCCAAGATCTATTTAAGAAAGAACTGCAGATGCTGGAAAAATCGGAAGTAGACGAAAAATGCTGGAGAAACAGCGGGTGAGGAAGAATCTATGGAGAGAAGGAATAGGTGGCATTTCGTGTCAAGACCCTTCTTCAGACTGATGTGGGGGGTGGGGCGGGAAAAGGAAAGGAAGAGGTGAAGACAGTAGGATTAGAAGGAGAGCTGGGAAGGCGGATGGGGAGGAGGAAGAAGACAAGGGCTATCTAAAATTAGAGAAGTCAATGTTGGGTTGTATGCCACCCAAGCGAAATACCAAAGCTTGTCTCCTCACTACATTTACTGCTGGCTCAAGTCTCAAATCTGAGTTTTCGAGTGATTTGTGCATTCATTGATGCTGGAATTCCATTGTGGAAATTGGAAAACAAATCTCTCAGAGGTTTTTTTGAGAAATACACAGAGGAACTTATACCAAGCGAGTCATCATTACAAAAAAATTATGTTCACAGCAACTTCAACATTGTTGTGCAGAAAATTAGAGATGAAGTTGCATGCAACAAAATCTGGATCTCAATAGATGAGACAACTGATGCTGTGGGGAGATATTTAAGAAGGAACTGCAGATGCTGGAAAATCGAAGGTAGACAAAAATGCTGGAGAAACTCAATGGGTGAGGCAGCATCTATGGAGTCTGAAGAAGGGTCTCGACACGAAATGTCGCCTATTTCCTTCACTCCATAGATGCTGCCTTACCCGCTGAGTTTCTCCAGCATATTTGTCTACCTGTGGGGAGATATGTTGCCAATGGGGTCATCGGTACACTGGAGGCAGGTCAACCATCAAAGGAGTATTTGTTGACATAGGAAGTATTGTAGAAGTCAAACAGCTCAACTATTGCTCAGTTGTTTACATCTTCACTTGCTGTACTTTGGGCAGAAGGTATAAAACACAAGAATGTTCTTCTGTTTGTGACTGATGCAGCTCTGTACATGAAAAAAGCTGCTCGTGCTCTTAAAGTTTAATTCCCAAAATGTTGCATTTGACATGTTTAGCTCAAGGACTTCATAGAATTGCAAAGCACATAAATAGCTTGTTTCCAAATGTCGATTGCCTAGTTTTCAATGTCAAGAAAATCTTCCTCAAAGCACCAGCACATGTGCAGTTGTTCAAGGAAATGGCACCTGAGATTCTGCTACCTCATCAGCCCATTTTGACTAGGTGGTGTACATAGCTCTCTGCTGTACTCTACTATGCTGCAAATTTTGAAAAGATAAAATAAATCGTCAACTATTTTGAAGAAGAAGAATCTGCTCCAGTCCGGATTGTCAGTGAAATCATGCAGAAAAATTCCCTCCATCGCGATCTTGTGTTTATTGCTTCCAATTTTGCAAACTTCCCACAAGATATCACTTCCCTTGAGAAACGTTGCGAAACATTTTGGTAAAATTCCTGGCGATGTAGGTAAAGGCATACAAAGAAAATGTGAGAGAGTGATTTTAGCTAACAAAGATCTTGAAGAAATATAAAACAGAGCTAAAGTTCTCAAAGGTAGTTGAAGTGCACAAGATATTGACATGAATATAGAGTCTCTAGCTTGTTTCTGGTATGCACCAGTGACCTCAGCTGAGGTAGAAAGACGTTTTTTCACAACAGAAGCATATTCTGTCTGACAGAAGGCATGGTTTAACACCAAATAGGCCCACACCAGACAGGCCCGCACCTGTCCTCCACTATCACCCTGAGCACCGGCACACCACAGGGCTGTGTACTAAGCCCCATGCTCTACTCCCTCTTCACTCATGACTGTGTTCCTGCATTCGACACCAACACCATCGTGAAGTTTGCAGATGACACAACAGTGATTGGGCTGATCACCAACGGTGATGAAACAAAATACAGGGCGGAGGTGCAGAACCTGGCGGACTGGTGCACACGTAACAACTTGTCACTAAACACCTCCAAGACCAAGGAGCTGATTATTGACTTCAGGAGGTCCCATAATGGAGAATACGCCCCAATCTCCATTTACGGGGAAAGTGTGGAGAGAGTGTCCAGCTTTAAATTTCTGGGCACTCACATTTCAGAGGACCTCACATGGTCCACCAACACTGCTGCGCTGGTCATGAAGGCACAGCAACGACTGTTCTTCCTGAAGACATTAAAAAAGACTGGTCTGCCCCAACAGCTGCTGACAATGTTTTACCGCTGCACCAAAGAGAGCATATTAACGTATGGCATCTCTGTGTGGTATCTCAGCTGCACGGAAGCGGAGAGGAGAGCTCTTCAGCGCGTCATCCACAGAGCGCAGAGGATCATTGGGACAGAGCTACCAGCCTTGGAGGGCATCTACCACACACGGTGCCTCAGGAAGGCCGTCAGCATCCATAAAGACTCATCACACCCCTGTAACGGTCTGTTCGAACTACTTCCCTCCGGCAGACGTTACGAGGCCTTCTACGCCCGAACCTCCAGACTCAGAAACAGCTTTATTCCAAGAGCTATAGCGGCTCTGAACCGGCCCTGCTGAGTGCCCCCCACCCCCCCTGGACTGTCTCCCTCGGATGGTCACGACACACCGCTTATTTATTTATTTTACTTTTCTTTTTCATCGGTTGGAGCTGCATACTAAATCTCGTTGCACTGACGTGCAATGACAATAAAAATATTATTATTATTATTATTTTTATTATTATTATTATTATAAGTTGAAAACAATGTTGGTAATTATGTGCAACCAGGCAACTTCGGTCATTTAATATAGTATACCTTTATATTATCAATTTTGACTTCCGGTGGCTGCTATGAAGCAGTGAAGGCAGCTGCACTGAGCTCTCCTCCAGACAAATCGTGTTTAAAGTCAACTCCCATGCCAGGATCGGTTTAAAAAATCTTATCAGGTTTGCTGAACGTCGAGGGTACTGACTCCATCAAACGGTACCGGTGGATTTGGGATTTAAAACGATCTTATCGTAAAAACTAGATGATAAAGAGAAGAGGTCAGAGAGGACCCAAGAAGACTACAATCAGTTTCCAGCTCCAAAAAGCTCTGGATGAGCTTGAAACCACCCCGGAACTCACTTTTGAAAGTCTGGAAGAGGGGCTGGAACCTCAACAACCTACAAGCGATATGGCTGCGAGAAGTGATGCAAAGGAGAAAGAAATGAAAAGCTGGGAAGAAACGGTAAGAGCTAATATTCTTAAAGACATTACTAAAGATCTTCAGAAGCAATTTGCCAAAATGAATTCTACAATTCAGAACAACTTCTCCACTATGGAGGGCAATCTTTCTAAGAAAATTGATAATAGCTGCAGCGAAGTAAAAGAGCTTTATGTAGCCCTGAACCAGCAGTTTAAAGATTTGGAGTCCAGGACTGCGAAGGAATTGGAAAGTATGCAGAGAGATTATAACAATAAACATGACACCCTGCTGAAGCAATTAACAGACTCGGAAAAATTGATGGAAGAGATGGATGGTGAAATGGAACAGATGAGCCAAGAAATACAAGGGCTGAAAAAACAACACGATACGAATTGGGAGCTAACGAATAAACTGAATGAGAAATGTCAAGATTTAGAGGCCAGGTCAAGGAGGCAAAATTTGAGAATAGTAGGAGTTAAAGAGGGTGCTGAACACGGCCTTCAAATGCGTGATTTTATTACTAATCTACTTAAAGACGTTTTCAAACTTCCAGAAAAACCAAAGATAGATCTGGCTCATCGAGTGGGTCGCTTCCAAAAACATGATAATGCTAAACCAAGGCAAATTATTGTAAAGTTCCTGGATATTTCAACTTTGGAAACTCTATTAAAGAAGATAACCTATGGAGAAAATCTTACATTTGCTGATAATATCGTAAGATTCTACAGGGATTATCCTCGGGAAATTTTGGCAAAAAGACGCGAGTTTAAAAGGGCAAGCAGTATTTTATATGGACATTCTGAAGTTCGTTATGGCGTGATCTATCCAGCGAAAATGCTAATTACGTTTAATGCTAAGCAACGCTCATTCACGGACCCGGACTCTGCTTGCAAATATGCCCAGGAGATTTTAAACAAAATTCAAGGAGGAACATAGACATTTTATCTGTGGAACTTTGTTTTTTCTGTTTCAATTAAGACACTAGAACGCTTCAGACGGTTACCAGACAGGCTTATCTGGCAAGAATGTGTTGTTCAATAACAGAGGCCGAATTAAACTTCTCAACTGAAAGCACAGATGGAAGCTCAAGGTCGCAAGCTCGTCACCAAACCCCTCAGCACAGAGAACTATGAGACCGTCTCCTTTTGAAATTGTCATGATATGAGGCATCTGTTCCACACTATATGACCTATTATTTATATATATAACTAACTAACTAATTACCCACTTACGCGCAATAAACTCAACTAACGTTAAAGGCGTAATGTACTATACTAACACGACTAACTATATAGCAGGAAGGATGGGGGAGGTTAGACATATATTTTAAATACTAAATACTAATTATGAATTAATTAACATACAGGTAAATGAAAAGTGTAATTATTGACGAGGTACTTTAACCCATAATTTCTTTTATTTTAATCCAAATCTTCTACCTTCTCTTTTATTTTATTTTATTTTATTTTAAACTGTTCAGCGATTAACTGACCTGATATGATAATTTTGGTAACAATTAGAGGGAACCGACTAACGTTGGGTCAAATTCTAATAGGGGGATAAGGCCAAGTGCATAATCTCATCGACGGAGGTCAATTTAAAAACAAACCTAGCTACCTTAGGTGGCCTTTTTGTAATTTATCGCTTTTTTGATAAATTACATTCACTTTTTTTGTTTATTCACAATTATGTGTTGTATGACTTAATAATTTTTATGTACACTTTATTTTATGTTTTTCTCTTTCCCTTAATTATGTTTGATAGTGTCAGGAGATGTAAAACTACTGTAGAAATTATGAAGAACAACTCTGGATTCGGGATTCCGAGGTACTTGGCTGCATCACATGAATCATACAGTCTGGTAATAATAGCCAATGCAAGATAATAGTCGAATAAATATCGGAGGTCTCACCTTCTGTAGTTGGAACATCAGAGGTGCGAATGAGCCAATTAAGAGGGGTAAAATTCTGGCACAATTAAAATCATTAAATATGGATATTGCTTTCCTACAAGAGACACATCTGAAACAACAAATTCAGATCAGATTAAGGGCAAATTGGATAGGTCAAACCTATTACTCCTCATTCACCTCTAAAGCAAGAGGCACGGCTATTATAATTCGGAAGGGTATACCTTTTAAATTAAAGAAATCTATATCTGATAAAGAGGGAAGATATGTTATAGTCACGGGAGAAATTTACAATACACCATTAACTATGATAAATATTTACGCGCCTAATTTTGATAACCCACAATTTTTTAGGAAAATAATAGATTTAATCGCAGAGCATAATTATCAAAATATAATAATGGGGGGAGATTTTAACTGTGTTATAGATCCATACTTAGATAAATCAATAAAGCTAGGGAAGCGTCTTGTTAAAACTAAGACCTGTGAATTTTTAAATACTTATATAAAAAATAATAACATAGCTGATATTTGGAAAATAGCAAATCCAAGTTGTAGGGAATACTCATTTTATTCATCAGTTCACAAAACTTATTCGCGAATTGACTATTTTTTATTGGACACAAAATTAATCCCGTATACGAATAAACCATCATATCATAATAGTATTATTTCTGATCATTCACCATTGACTTTTATACTTAAAATTGAGGGAATGCCGAGTATAAAACATTTTTGGAGATTCAATGTACATATATTAAATAACCCGCAGGGTTATGAGTATATAAAAGAACAAATAAAACTTTTTTTCGAAATAAATGACACACCGGGTATTTCTGCACCGCTATTATGGGAAACCTTCAAGGCATATATTCGCGGTGTCATAATTTCTTACCAAAGTTTTCAAAATAAGGAAAATAAAAGAGAACTTCAGTGGATAGAACAGAAAATAAAACTACTAGAACTGGACAATGCAACTGACCCAACCATAAATAAACATAATAAGATAACTTTATTGAAATATAAAGTCAATAGAATACTATCGGCTAGAGTAATAAGATTATTCCAAATTACAAAACAAGCACACTTCGAATTTGGGGATAAGCCACATAAACTACCTGCGAGGCAACTGAAGCAACGAGAAAAGGAAAAAACTATTACTAAAATTAAATCGGATAAGGGTGAGTTTTTAACTGCCTAAGGATATTAATAAGAGGTTTGCCCAATTTTATCACAATTTATATACATCTAAAATAAATACAGATGTAAGTAAAATTACAAATTTTTTAGATAATTGCAAGCTCCCAAAATTGGATAGTTTAAAACAAGAGCAATTAGGAGCACGGATTACTAATGAAGAAATAAAACAAATAATAAACTCACTGAAAAATGGGAAGACCCCAGGACCAGACGGTTTTAGTAATGAATTTTATAAAAGATTTTAGGAGTCAATTGTACCAAGATTATTCAATTTATACACGCAGGCTTATACTGAAAATAAACTACCAGAAACCCTAGCAGAAGCAACAATAACACTTATACCAAAAAAAGATAAAGATTTAGATGAACCGGGTTCTTATAGAGCTATTTCACTACTAAATACGGATCAGAAAATTTTAGTAAAGATTCTAGCTAGAAGGCTAAATAATTATATTAACAATTTAATAAAAACGGATCAAACGGGATTTATACCCAAAAGACAATCATTTAATAATTTGAGAAGGCTTTTCAATATAATGTACTCTTATAATGAGGACAATGAAGATATTTCAGTTGTCACGCTGGATGCAGAGAAGGCATTTGATCAAGTAGAATGGCAGTATTTATACAAGGTACTCCAAAAATTCAATATGGGAGAGAATTTTATTAGATGGGTTAAACTACTTTACGATAGACCTACGGCAAGAATACTAACTAACAATACGCTATCTCCAAAATTTTACTTATCAAGGGGTAATAGGCAAGGGTGTGCCTTATCACCATTGCTATTTGCCCTTATGATAGAACCGTTGGCCGAAAAGATTAGAAATCACCCGAATATTCACGGATATAACACTAAGGACTCAAAGAATAAAATTTCACTATATGCTGATGATATCCTTTTATATATTACTAATACACAAACGAGTATACCCACCTTATTAACACTAATTGAGGAATTCGGCTCTTTTTCAGGATATAGAATAAATTGGAATAAATGCGAAATTATGTCTTTAAAACCACAGGATTCGAGACACTTACTAAAATTCCCCTTCAAAATTGCAACAGAAAAATTCAAGTATCTGGGTATTCAAATTACGAGAAGACACAAATCATTATTTAGTGCCAATTTTATACCACTATTAAATAAACTGAATGGTATGATTAAATTTTGGAAAACGCTTCCGCTCTCATTGATAGGTAAAATTAACGCTATACAAATGACTTTCTTACCACAATTAATATATTTGTTTCAAGCGATCCCAATATATATTCCAAAATATTTTTTTCAAAAAACTAGATTCCACTATCACTAATTTTATATGGGATTACAGAACACATAGAATTCAACGAAAGCATTTGTGCAAATCTAAAGAAGTTGGGGGTTTATCATTACCTAACTTTATGTATTACTACTGGGCAGTGCATATTAAGAACATAATGTACTGGCTGGATAGCTCCACTCAGCAGTTGGAGTGGATAAGAATGGAGAAAGAGGAGTGATTTCCGCACGATATAGGAACGATCTTGCTCTCACCGATAAAATTGAATAGTATAATATATAAGAAGAACCCAATTATTCACAATATAATAAAAATTTGGAAACAAATAAAAGTATCCTTGAAATTAAATAATTTATCAGTACTAACCCCACTATTGAACAACCCCGCATTCAAACCTTCTCTCATCGACAACACATATCAACAATGGGATAGACTGGGGATTAGGAAAGTAGGGGATATGTATGAATTGGGCAAACTGTTATCATTTCAACAATTAAAATTAAAATTTAAATTGAAGGATAATCAATATTTTAAATATATACAGGTATGTGACTTTATGAAGAAATATACACATAGATTTCAAACTATATTTTTAGACCCTTTAGAAGAAGCAATGAATATTAAGGCTGATTCACAAAAATTAATATCATACTTTTATAATAATATATTATATAGAGAATCACCCTCAACAGAAGCACTAAGGGAAGATTGGGAACATGAGCTAATGATAAAGATCTCGAAGGATAGATGGGAAAAGTATTTGATGAATACACATAAGTGTTCTATTAATGCAAGACATAATTTAATTCAATTCAAATTATTACATAGACTATATTATTCAAAAACGAGGTTGAATAAATTTTATCCAAACGTCTCTCCCAGATGCGATAAATGTTTGTTTCAAAACGCTAATATAACACATTCATTTGTAGGATGTACAAAGTTGAATAAATTTTGGAGTGATATATTTGATATATTTACAAAGCTCTTCCAGTCAAGAATAGAACCCAAAATGGAATGGATTATATTTAGAATAATAGGAGAAGATACCAATTTAAATAAAGACCAAAATGTTTTTTTTAATTATGGGTTAATAATTGGAAAGAAATTGATACTTACATTTTGGAAAAATACAACTATACCAACTGTTAAAATGTGGATTCGGAATATGATGGACATAGCACGCCTTGAAGAAATGAGACTCCGACTAATAGATAAATATGACCAATTTTTAAGGAGTTGGTCTCCTTTCATCGACTTTTTGGAATCATGTGATGCAGCCGTACCATAAGGATTGCTGATTTCAGTTCATGACGTGGATAGATTTACATCTCCGAATATAGATTTGAAAAATTCTCTTTTAAGGGTCCTTCTTTTCTATTTCTACTTTCCACTTTTTCTTTTTTCTTTTATATTTTTATTTTTTATATACACACTTCACATTTCTTTACTCTCTACCATCTATTTACCACTTTTTCCCCTTTCTATTGTTTTCTTTTTCTTGTCTTGCTTACTTCCTTCTCATAACATAAAACTAGAGGTTGTACATAGAATGGATTACAGTATGACATAGTTGCCACTGTATTGTTTTGTACTGTATTAACTTCTAATAAAATAAACAAAAAAACAAAAAACAAAAAAAAATAAATAAAAATATTATCAATTTTAACAATATTTTGGTGGTGGAAATACATGCCTTTTTATGCCTATTGTCATTAAATGCCTTTTCATGTCTTTTTGTGATTTTATTATTACTTTTTGCCTGCCTAATTTAGTTTTTTTGTGCCAAAACATCCTGGCTCTAGTCATAAGTGATCGGAGCAGAATTAGGCCATTTAGCCCATCAAGGCTACTCCACCATTCAATCATGGCTGATCTATCTCTTCCTCTCAACCCCATTTCCCCTGCCTTCTCCCCATCACCTCTGACACCCGTACTAAGCATGGGTAGAAATCGCTTTTAAAACATGGGGGGGGGGGGGGGGGGACACAATGGGAGAGGGCACAGAGGGAAGTGAGAGGGCAGAGAGAGAGGGCAGAGAGAGAGGGCAGAGAGAGAGGGCAGAGAGAGACGGCAGAGAGAGACGGCAGAGAGAGAGGGCAGAGAGAGGGCAGAGAGAGAGGGCACAGAGAGAGGGCAGATAGGGCAGAGAGGAACAATCGCACGTTATAACGTGCCGTCGACCAATTTTGCCACTGCTGAACAACCCTCCTGTCCCCCAACATTGCACCCTTCTTCATGGCAGCCCTGCAGATGTCTCGGTTCTGACAATTAAAGGGACCTACCCGGTAACAACACTATGAGCAGCTCTGGGCCGCCGCGCTACCGACTCGAATTGACTCGACTTGACGCCTAACTGACTCATGCTCCGTTCTGTGCTGAGCTCGCGGCGGGCCATATGTGGCCCACGGGTCATAGTTTGGAGGCCCCTGATGAACGCGTACGTACGTACGCATGATACGGTAATTACAGTTAGCTCTGCCGTAATTGGGAAGAGTGTATCGCTAGCTTCCTTCCGTGGTGGGCTGGAGGCATGGACGGAAATCACGGGAGTGGGGAGGGGGGAGACATGTCCCCTCCATGTTTTGAGAGGTGGCGGACAATCCTCCCCATGTTTTGTGAAACGTAATTTGCAATCAGTTCCCATCTGACCGGGCTCTGCGGAATCGGGGCCGCATGCATGGTCAGCTGGCTCAGAATCTGTAAATAATTTAATGTCATCCTTTGGTAATGATAAACGCTCATCCATTCCTCATACAATTCACAAAATAGATTGCAGCAACAGCTAAACCACCTTGGAATTTTACATTTATAAAAAGCTCTCGGGTTTAATGAATACTGAAGAACGATTGGAGTCGTTTATCGCTTCATTTCTCTGAGACAAAAACGTTGTGTTAACTGTCATATTAACACTGTTATTTTTGATGTGTCACCAACCAATACATTGATATGCATTCATCAGTAAATATAATTGTGTTTTGACCTTCAAGTATTCCTGACGCATTCCTTTGAATAAAATTCACGAGAGTATTTCTCAAAACTGTCTGATGCGGGTATAATGACCATTTTAGCTTTGGAAGCAGACAAAAAATGCTGGAGGAACAGCGGGTGAGGCAGTATCTATGAAGAGAAAGAAAATGGGACGTTTCAGGTCTCGACTCTTCTTCAGACCATTTGTGAACTTTGGATGTATTGGTGGATGGGAAAGATTTAAACGGATATCGGAGGTTCATTAAGGGACCCGGCGGTCGAGATGGTGTGCAGGTATAGCCCCTCATTCAGTAATTTTTACCCATAATTTAGGGATGTTCTATGAAATTAAAAAAAATGAAGTATGTTTATGTTTATTTTTGTTAGTTTATTAAGTTTATTTATGTATGTTTTTGTTAGTTTGTGAAAATCTATGTGTGTTGCTTTCTCTCTCTCTCTCTCTCTCTCTCTCTCTCTCTAGGTTAGCCGTTTAAATCTTTCAAAAGCTACAACGTGATAAATAACACTTAATAAAACGGAAGCAAATAAAGGTAAACAGAAGCCTATCCTTGGAGGAGAGAGAGAGGGAAAACAATGAACGTAAACTTTTCACAAAACTAACAAAAACATAGATAAAGAAACTTTTGATGGGAGGAGATAAAATTGTTAGTTGTCATGCAAATTTATAATCGGGCTGCCACGCAATTGTGTCACCCCATGTTTTTAAAGCGATTTCCGCCCTTACGGGTAAAGAGGCCGGAGAATAGGCCTAAGTTATGTTTCGACATACTAGAAAACATGGGGAGGATTGTCCCCCTCCTCTCAATAAATGGGGTGGGGGGGCACATCTCCCTGGGATTTCCGCCCATTATCAATGTGCACCCACAATGCTATGAGGGAGAGAGAGTTCTAGGTTATTGAACCAGCAACGGTTAAGGAACATCAATATGTTTCCAGGTCAGTATGATGGGTGTATTGGAAAATTTGCTGCAATGTATCCTGAAGATGCTACAAGCCACTGCTACTGTGTACCTGTGGTGGAGTGAGTGAATGTTGAGGATGGTTCAATGATTTTGATTCAATGATTCTCCATCGCCCTCAAACATCTCGGCCCATTGACCAAAGTCCCTTTCCTCGCCCGTCCGTCTCTGTGTCTCAGGGAACACTTCCTGCAGCTGACCCCGAAGGTGCTAGAGGCAATATCTTGGTCCCTCTACTACCAACCTATACCGTTCTACTCTCACCAATAGGGTTGAAGGCAAGTGCTCTGCATTGGAAAAGATACGGATCTGTGACAGGTATACCCATTACCACTGTCGTTCCATTATTCCACTTGAACTGTTATTTTTCCAAAGATACATTTTATTCTGCTTATCAAATTCCAAAGTAACTTTAAGTGGTTGTCCACTTACCGATGAAATTGCAATAGAAGCATTTTGGCCCTGAATTTTTCCCGATTCAAAGTATGATCTTTTAACCTTCCTAATATAGGCTGGGCTGCAATAGTGTTAAAGGCTCAGATGGGATGGAATGTGTTGAGTGTGTTCAGAATGGTTTAACCACACATAATAGAGGACTCTACTATGGAGAGGGCAGAGCTTAACCTACTCTTGGATAATAGGGCAAGGCAAGTGACTGACGTGTCAGTGAGGGAGCACGTTGGAACAATGATCAGAGGTCTATTAGTTTAGTTTGATTTAGTTTAGAGATACAGCGCAGAAACAGGCCCTTTGGCCCACCGAGTCTGCACATTAACACAAGCCTACACACACTAGAGACAATTTACACATATACCAAGTATGCAAATCAAAGCCAATTAACTTACAAATCTGTACGTCTTTGGAGCGTGGGAGGAAACTGAAAATCTCGGAGAAAACTCACATGGTCATGGGGAGGACGTACAAACTCTGTAGAGACAGCACCTGTGGTCGGAATGAACCATGGTTTCCAGCGCTGCAAACGCTCTAAGTCAGCAACTCTACCGCTGTGCCCCGTTTTAAAATACTTATGGAAAAGAACAGAACTGGTCCACAATTTAAATTTTAAGTTAGGGAAGGCTAATTTTAACAGTATTACAAAAGAGCATGCAGAGGTTAATTGGAGTAAGATGTTTGCTGGCAAAGACATCCTTAATCCATTACATTTCACCCAGCAACAAAACAGATCCTTGGCAGACACCATCTCCCTGGCCCGACACACATTTGCATTGATATTAGTTTATTATTAACCCATGTACTGAGATACAGTGAAAAAACTTTGTTTTGTGTGCTATCCATGCAAATCATACCACACATGAGTACAATCACACCAGGCACAAGTACAACAGGGAGTGCAAAAATATCAAGAGTACAGAATACAGTGTTACAGACACAGAGAAAGTCCAAATAAAATTGTACAAGGTACCTATCACAGTAAGGTAGGTTGGGAGATCAAGACTATAACTTTATTATGTAGTCCCAACCTATCTTTGAGTCCTGGCAAAATCCTCGTAAATCTTCTCTGCGCCCATTTTCAGCTTGATAACATCTTTCCCATAACATGTTTACAAAAACTGGAGACAATACACAAAATGCAGCCTCACCAACGTCTTATACGTGTACAACATGACCTCCCAACTTCTATGCAGTGCTCTAACTGATGAAGGCCAATGTGCCAAAAGCCTTTTTGAACATCCTATCTACCTGTAATGTCACTTTTAATTACCTATATACCTGTGCTCCTAAATCCCTCTGCTCTACCATTTACTGTGTAGATTCTGCCCATGTTAGTGTTCCCAAATGCAACACCTCGCATTTCTCTGTATTAAATTCTATCAACAAATCCTCAGCCCACCTGCCCAATCAACAAGATCCTGCTGCAACTTTTGATAACCATGTTCACTATCTACAATACCATCCACTTTTGTGTCATCTGCAAACTAGCTCATCATGCCATGCACGTTCTCGTACAAATCATTGATATAGATGACAAACTGCATTGGGCCCAGCAGCAAACCTTGAGGCACACCACCAGTCACAGGCCTCCAGTCTGAAAAAACAACCCTCCACCATCACCCTCTGCTTCTTTCAATGACGTCAATTATCCATCCATTCATCAATATCTCCATGAATCCCATTGGATCTAACCTTCTAGAGCAGCCAACCATGCGGTACCATGTCAAATGCCTTACTAAAATACATGTATACAATGTCCACAGCTCTACCTTCATCAACCTTTATGGTCACATCCTCAAATAACTCAAACAGATTCGGGCGACACGACCTCCCATATACAAAACCATGTTGACTAACACTAATCAACCCCTGTCCATCTAAATGCAGATATATGTATATCGTATCGTATCCCTCAGAATACTCCCCAGTAACTTTCCAACCACAAATGTTAAGCTCACTGGCCTGTAGTTTTCAGCCTTTTCCCTGCAACCCTTCTTGAATAGAGGCACAGCATTTGCCTCCCTCTAATCTTCCGGCAACTCGTCTGTATTGAACAATGATTCATAAGTCTCTGCAAGGGCTCCTCTTTTCCCACAGTGTCCGAGGATATAACTGATCAGACCCGGGAAATTTGTCCATCTTCATACGCTTCAGGTACCTTCAGCACGTCTGCGACATGTTCCCAATGTTGGGGGAGTCCAGAACTAGGGGCCACATAGAACGGAGATGAGGAAACACTTTTTCTCACAGAGAGTTGTGAGTCTGTGGAATTCTCTGCCTCAGAGGGCGGTTCTCTGGATACTTTAAAGAGAGAGCTAGATAGGGCTCTTAAAGGTAGCGGAGTCAAGAGATATGGGGAGAAGGCAGGAACGGGGTACTGATTGGTGATGATCAGCCATTGAATGGCAGTGCAGGCTCGAAGAGCCGAATGGCCTACTCCTGCACCTATTGTCTATTGACCATAATACTGACTGCTCTCAAGCCACTTCCAGTGACTACCCCAAGATTCCCCATCCTCCTGTCTTTCTCCACGATAAAAACACTTGTTGAAGACCTTTCCTAGGTATGTTACAAAACTTACCTTCAGCGGCGCTGCAGTTCTGCCACTGGCTGTGTGCGCGACTTTGGCGCCTTTGAGAGGGGGGCGGGATTAAAATACCATTTTCTCCTGCCTGTCGGAGTCAATCTTTCTCAGCCTGTTCAGCTGCTGCAGAAAAATCGCTCCGAGTTCCGTTCTCTGAAGTTTTTTTAAAACATCGCTGGACAATTTATTGGCTGGAGTAAAATAAAAATTGACTTCTAACGCCGTCAATGCCGACAACAGGACAGATCTCCCGTACAGGACAAATAAAGGTAAGCCATTTATTTTACATATAAACTTGCATTTTAGGATTACTTTAATCCAAAATTTACATTGCGAAAAGGTGATTTAGGCCTCATACGAAACAGCAGTGTTTTTCCTGCCGATATGGGGTTTAAATTCACCGCAAACCGCAATGTTCCAAACGATCGCGTTCCACAAAAACCCACTCGCAAGATGATTTAAATGGCCATTAATTTACGGGAATTAAACACTAAATTCCTTCCATTTGGCCTATAAATTCATGACAATGAGATTTAAAAATCATGTTATATTGTGATTTCTTGTGTGAATGTTATTTGGACACTCGGGCTATTTAAAAATGTTAACCTTTTCTTAAGAAATGGATAGATGTTTATACCTAGTAATTGAATTATGTAATTAGCTACAATTAGGTAACTTACAAATTATATGCTTTAATAACAGGTCATCCAAGTAAGATTGTTTCATATTTGTTTCAGAATGCTTCAATCTACACCAACTGAAAATTTCATTCAGTTCTCTTAATTTTTAAGAAAGTTATGGGCTTTTGAGTGTCCTTGATCACAGCTTTCGAGTTCAGTTAATGGAAAAGCAATAGGGAACAAGATGCTAATTTCAGAGTATGAAAATGGCCATAACCTTTTTAATACTGAAGATATTGAAAGTGAATTAGGTGTCAAATTAAACTTCTTTTTATGCTTTATCTGATGGGATAAATTTCAGACTTGATTTTTAAAATCTCAAAATTTTGTAACATTGGCTCCACACAGAATTGACCACTTTGATTCCTGAGGGGTCCTACACTTTCGCTGGTTACCCTCTCTCCTTTTATGTGCTTTTAATATCTCTTGGGATTATTCTTAGTGCTATCTACCAGAGCTTTCTCCTGTCCCCTTTTTGCCCTTCTGATTTCCCTTTTTAGCTTAGTTCCCGAAACTCCTCCAGGGAAACACTTGATCCCAGCTGCCTAAACCTGTCCAATGCCCTTTTCTTCAAAAACTCCTGACCATTACAAAAGTACTCTTGACCATATAAAAAAATTGGGACATCAGGTCTCCCGAGGCTGCGTGCTTCAGGAGAGTCGGGGTTCACCAGTGTAGCGGCACGAAACGTGGTGAATAAAGGTGAGACGTCAGGCCGGTTCAAAGAGTAATTTATTCAGTGGTGACACGTTAGGTTGGTGCGCTAACTACATTACGTTGTTGCTGTAGCTGAGCGAGGTTGTTCTCGCGGGCTCAGCTACCGGTTGACTCCTCCTCAAGGTCTCGAGGTGAGATGACCTTAAGTACCAGGACACTACCTCTAACCCATGACGTCACGTGCCCGCCCTCGTATCTCCTGACGAGGATTCGAGCATGAGTGGCCCGTGTTTAGGCTGACAAATTATTGGTGAGACCACACTTGGAATACTGTGTGCAGTTCCAGTCGCTAGTTATTGGAAAGATGTCACTTCGTTGGAGAAGGTGCAGAAGATTCACCAGGATTTTACTGATCCTTGCAGGCCTAAGTTATAAAGAGAAGCTAGATTGGCTGTGAACTTTTTCCTTTGGAACATAGGAAGCTGAAGGGTGATCTTTCTGAAGTATGTAAAATGACAAGAGGCATGGATAAAGTGAACACACAGTTTATTTCCCCATGGTACAGGTTGTAAAACTGGAGAACATTGGCTTAAGATGAGAGGGGCGATATTTAAGAGAGACCACAATGCAACATCTCACTCAGCCCTCTCCTATATTATCTTAAAAATAGCTTCACAGTTTAAGCTGCATGTTTATTAGAAAGCAGCAACATCTATATTCAAGCAATTGAACAATTTGAATAATCAATGCAATATTTTAAAGCAGTAAACAATAACGAGGAAGTCTACACAACCATTGCAAAGTCTCCATATACTTGATTGTCTTTAAATTCTTATCTTACTTTGGGATGCAACTAACTAGCTGATACATGGCATCCAATCAACCAGCTCCAATGTAGATGCCACTTATTTTTCCCATACTTCTATCAATGGGAGAATGATGTGGAAAGGGATGTTTTATCTTGATGCACAAATCCCAAATGTTCCTTCGAATAAACCAGGGCTGTTATAACAGCAATATAGGCCCCCGGGCAAAGCAGTGCACTGGGGCCTCTACATTTCCAGTTTCTTTATTCCGAATCAAATATGGCGTCATGCACTTGCGATGTTCTTCTCCGTTTTCATGTTCTACAATAACATTCTACAATACATAGATTAGCATGGGGCCCCTATGCTCGTGGGGCCCCGGGCAACTGCCCAGCGTGCCCAAGCGTTAAAGCGGCCCTGTAATAAACGTCTCTTGTGTCATACATAAAGCAAATGGAACCTCTGGGACTTATACCTTTACATGTCTGATATGTCTGCCTGTGCAGATATCATCCAATCTTCCTTCATCTAAACGAGGACACCGAGATAGTTCAGCTGTGGGACGCTTGTTTGCTGCCTGTTTAAAGAAAATTAAACAGAACCCAGTTACAGAAAGCAAAATGGTGAAGAATGCATGTCTAAATGGTCATCTATCTGTTCATGTTCTCCAGAGATGCTGCCTGACCCCTTGTCATAATACAGCACTTCCTGTGCTTCAATGCATGAGTTCAAATCAGTTCCAGACATTGCCCGAACTGTTCCGTTGAGTGTCTAAACACAGGCCCAATCTATAGTATGTATCTCTGTTCTTGAATAATGTTGATCCCCATGGGATCTTAAAGTCATGGTCACAGAGCTATATAGCATGAAACAGGCCCTTAAGCCCACCTTATCCGTGCCAACCAAGTTGTCATTCTGGGCTAATTCCACTTACCTGCATTTGGCCCTCTTGACCCTTTCTATTCAAATATCTGTCCAAATGTTCTTTGAAAGTCGTAATTGTATCGGATTCTATAGCTTTCTCAGGCAACACATTTGGGAAATGGACTACTGTCTGCATGAAAAAGTTGCCTCTAAAGGTCCCTCAAAAAGTTCTCAACTCTCACCTCACACATATACCCTTTAGTTTTACAATCCTCTACCATGGAAAAAGACTGTAAGCATTCACTTTATCCATGTCCCTCATCATCTTGAACACCACAATAAGACCGCCCACCCCTCAGACTCCTACGCTCCTTCGAGATTCCCCACCAGTCCAAGTTGCTTCTCTCTGTCCAGAAAATTCAGGTTCATTCCCAGGATGGTGGGACTGACATATGATGAAAGAATGGATCGACTGGGCTTATATTCACGCAATCTCGAAGGATGTGAGGGGATCTTATAGAAACATATGAAATTCTTAAGGGATTGGACAGGCTAGATGCAGGAAACATGTTCCCGATGTTGGGGGAGTCCAGATCCAGGGGTCACAGTTTAAGAATAAGGGGTAGGCCATTTAGGACTGATCTGAGGGGGTGGAAGACTGCAACCTTCACGTGGTCCGCCCTGTTTCGACAAATGCAATCAACCCGGCATGCCCAATCAAATAAGATCAAATAAGAACAAGTTGTCC
Organism: Amblyraja radiata; assembly: GCF_010909765.2. Lineage (NCBI taxonomy): Eukaryota > Metazoa > Chordata > Chondrichthyes > Rajiformes > Rajidae > Amblyraja > Amblyraja radiata. The sequence continues at coordinate 63,916,343 of NC_045963.1, read as the reverse complement.
TACAACTTTGGCTGTGCACGTTATGCGTATGAAGAAGACTGATATCAGGAAAAACATTTTCACCCAGAGAGTTGTGAATCTGTGGAAATCTCTACCACAGAAGGCAGTGGAGGCAAATTCACTGGATGTATTCAAGAGAGAGTTAGATATAGCTCTTAGGTCTAATGGAATCAAGGGATATGGGGAGAAATGTGGAACGGGGTATTGATTTTTGATGATCAACCATGATCATATTGAATGGCGGTGCTGGCTCGAAGGGCTGAATGGCCTACTCCTGCACCTATTTTCTACAGCGCATTCCGAAAGTATTCAGATCCATTCACTTTTTCCACATTTTGTTATGTTACAGCTTTATTTTAAAATTGATTAAATTCATTTATTTTATCATCAATCTACACACGATACCCCAGAATGAAGAAGCAAAAACAGGTGTTTAGAAATTTTTGCATAGTAATTAAAAATAAATAACTGAAATATCACATTTACATAAGACTCTTTGTTATGACACTCAAAATTGAGCTTAGGTTCATCCTGTTTCCATTGATTGATTGATTGATTGATTATCTTTGAGATGTTCTACAACTTGATTAGAGTCCACCAGTGGTAAATTAAGTTGATTGGACATGATTTGGAAAGGCACACACCTGTCTATATAAAGTCCCCCAGATGACAGTACATGTCAGAGCAAAATCCAAGCCATGAAGACGAAGGAATTGTCCGTAGACCTCCGAGACAGGATTGTGTCGAGACACGATAGAAACATAGAAACATAGAAAATAGGTGCAGGAGTAGGCTATTCGGCCCTTCGAGCCTGTACCGCCATTCAATATGATCATGGCTGATCATCCAACTCAGTATCCCGTACCTGCCTTCTCTCCATACCCCCTGATCCCTCTAGCCACAAGGGCCACATCTAACTCCCTCTTAAATATAGCCAATAGACAATAGACGATAGGTGCAGGAGTAGGCAATTCGGCCCTTCGAGCCAGCACCACCATTTAATGTGATCATGGCTGATCATCCCCAATCAGTACCTCGTTCCTGCCTTCTCCCCACATCTCCTTACTCCGCTATTTGTAAGAGCCCTATCTAGCTCTGTCTTGAAAGCATCCAGAGAACCTGCCTCCACCGCCCTCCGAGGCAGAGAATTCCACCGACTCACCACTGTCTGTGAGAAAAAGTGTTTCCTCGTCTCCGTTCTAAATGGCTTACACCTTATTCTTAAATATCTGGGAAGGGTATAAAACAATCTCTGCAGCATTGCAGGTCCCGAAGAGCAAAGTGGCCTCCGTCATTCTTAACATTGGAACCACCAGGACTCTTCATAGAGCTGGCCACCCGGCCAAACTGAGCAATCGGGGAGAAGGGCCTTGGTCAGGGAGGTGACCAAGAACCCGATGGTCACTCTGACAGATCCCCAGAGTTCCTCTGTGGAGATGGAAGAACCTTCCAGAAGGACAACTATATCTGCAGCACTCCACCAATATGGTAGATTGGCCAGACGGAAGCCACTCCTCAGTAAAAGGCACATGACAGCCCGCTTGGAGTTTGCCAAAAGGCATGAGAAACAAGATTCGCTGGTCCGATGAAACCAAGAGTGAACTCTTTGGCCTGAATGCCAAGCGTCACGTCTGGAAGAAACCAGGCACCGCTCATCACCTGCCCAATACAATACCTACTGTGAAGCATGGTGGTGGCAGCATCATGCTGTGGAGATGTTTTTCAGTGGCAGGAAATGGGTGAATAGTAAGGATGGTAAAAAAGATGAACGGAACAAAGTACAGAGAGATCCTTGATGAAAACCTGCTCCAGAGCATTCTGGACCTCAGACTGGGGCGGAGGTTTACCTTCCAACAGGACAACAACCCTAAGCACACAGCCAAGACAACGCAGGAGTGGCTTCGTGACAAGTCTGTGAATGTCCTTGAGTGGCCCAGCCAGAGCCCGGACTTGAACCCGATCGAACATCTCTGGAGGGACCTGAAAATAGCTGTGCATCGACGCTCCCCATCCAACCAGACAGAGCTTGAGAGGATCTGCAGAGAAGAATGGAAGAAATTACCCAAATACAGGTGTGCCAAACTTGTAGCGTCATACCCAAGAAGACATGGCTGTAATCGCTACCAAACGTGCCTCAACAAATTACTAAAGGGTCTGAATACTTATGTAAATGTGATAATTCAGTTATTTCTTTTTAATTACTTTGCAAAAATTTCTAAACACCTGTTTTCGCTTTTTTATTATGGGATATTGTGTGTAGATTGATGATAAATAAATGAATTTAATTCACTTTAGAATAAGGCTGTCACATAACAACATGTGGAAAAAGTGAAGGGTTCTGAATACTTTCTGAATGCACTGTATGTTTCTATGTTCTATGTTTCTATAGAGAACCCATTAAAAAACGAAAACACTTCAGTAAGACCCCACTTTCACCACCCAAACTGAAGGCAACTTAAGTCTTGTGACTTTTGGCGTTTAGAAACATAGAAACATAGAAAGTAGGTGCGAGAGTAGACCACCAGGTCCGTCGAGCCCGCACCGCCATTCGCTCATGGCTGAACACTAAACAGACACACTTACCCACAAACAGTAGACACAAGACACAGAACACAAGACACTACCCTCCCCTTTATACCGCTATCACCCCTCTCCACCCCAAGAACCTCGTGATCTCCTGGGGGAGGCAAAAAACCGGATAAAAACCCAGGTCCAATTCGGGAAAAAAATCCGGGAAATTCCTCTCCGACCCCAATCCAGGCGATCGACACTTGTCCAGGAGATCACTCAGGTCTTACTATACTAACCATACCTAGGTCCATATCCCTGCCCTCTCCCCGTAGCCCCTTATCCCCTTGGCAGCTAAAAAACCATCTATTTTAGTCTTAAATATATTTAAAGTTTCTGCTTCCACTGCTCCCTGGGGCAGTGAATTCCATAAATTAACCACCCTCTGGGTGAAGAAGTTCTTCCTCATCTCAGTTTTAAAAGAGCCCCCCCTTATTCTGCAACTATGTCCCCTAGTTCTAGTTTCCCCGATCATTGGGAACATCCTCGGTGCATCCACCCGATCAAGGCCCCTCACGATCTTATATGTTTCAATGAGATCGCCTCTCATTCTTCTAAACTCCAAAGAGTAGAGTTCCAGCCTACTTAACCTTTCCTCATATGTCAATCCCCTCATTGCAGGAATTAATCTTGTAAACCTTCGCTGCACTGCCTCCAGGGCTAGTACATCCTTTCTTAAGTATGGACCCCAGAACTGTACACAGTATTCCAAATGTGGTCTCACTAATACTGTGTACAGCTGCAGCAAGACCTCCGTGTTTTTATACTCAATCCCCCTAGCAATAAAGGCCAAAACTCCATTGGCCTTCCTGATTGCTTGCTGCACCTGCATACTAACTTTTAGTGATTCATGTACTACTACCCCTAGATCCCTTTGCGTTGCATTACAACGCAGCTCCTCCTCATTTAGAAAATAACTTGCCCTATCATTTTTTTTCCCAAAGTGAATGACTTCACATTTATTAGTATTAAATTTCATCTGCCAAGTTGTTGCCCACTCACCTAGCTTATCTATATCCTTTTGCAGACTCTTCCTATCCTCCTCATCCCCTACTTTTCCTCCCATTTTTGTATCGTCCGCAAATTTTGATATATTACACTTGGTTCCCTCCTCCAAATCATTTATATAAATTGTGAACAACTGGGGTCCCAGCACCGACCCTTGCGGAACCCCGCTAGTTACCGGTTGCCATCCCGAGTATGAACCATTTATCCCCACTCTCTGCTTCCTATTTGTTAGCCAATCCTCTACCCATGCTAATATATTACCCCCAATCCCATAATTTTTTATTTTTAGCAATAGTCTCTTATGTGGCACCTTGTCAAAAGCCTTTTGGAAGTCCAAGTATACCACATCCACCGGTTCCCCTTTATCCACCCGGGTTGTTACTTCCTCAAAGAATTCGAGCAGATTCGTTAAACAGGACTTCCCCTTCACAAAACCATGCTGGTTCTGTCCGATGAAGTCATGTTTATCCAAGTGCCCCGTTAGTGTTTCTTTAATAATTGTCTCTAACATTTTACCCACCACCGATGTTAGACTAACCGGTCTATAGTTACCCGCCTTCTGTTTACTTCCTTTTTTAAATATAGGTGTTACATTGGCCATTTTCCAATCCACTGGGACCTTTCCTGCCTCCAGGGAGTTTTGGAAAATTATCACCAATGCATCCACAATCCCCACCGCTATCTCCCTCAAGACCCTTGGATGTAATCCATCAGGCCCAGGGGATTTATCCTCCTTCAGTCTCATTAATTTCCCTAATACCACCTCCTTGGTGATCTTAATAGTATTTAGCTCCTCCATTCCTACCGCCCCCTGTTTATCCAGCGTTGGAATATTTTTTGTGTCTTCTATGGTGAAGACTGATACAAAATACTCGTTTAATGCCTTTGCCATTTCCATGTTCCCCACCAACAACTCTCCAGTCTCACCCTCCAATGGACCAACGTTCACCTTAGCCACCCTTTTTCTTTTTATATAGCTATAAAAACTCTTACTATTAGTTTTTATGTTGTTCGCTAAATTCCTTTCATAGTCTATTTTCCCCGTCTTAATTAATCTCTTAGTTATTTTTTGCTGACCTTTAAATGCTTCCCAATCCTCTACCCTCCCACTATCTCTGGCTACCTTATATGCCCTTGCCTTCAGCCGAATACTATCCTTTATAGTTTTACTGAGCCATGGCTGACTGTTCTTACCCTTACCCCTTTTTTTCTTCATAGGAATAAATTTTTCTTGAAGGTTATACAGTATACCCTTAAACGTACACCACTGCTCATGTACCGTCTTATTCTTGAGTCTGCTATCCCAGTCAACTTTGATCAGCTCAGTCCTCATACCTTCATAATCCCCCTTATTTAGACTAAGCACCCTAGCCTGAGTTTCAACCTGCTCCCCTTCTATTTGAATATGGAATTCGACCATATTGTGGTCACTTGTTCCCAACGAGTCCCTAACTATGACATTTTTAATTAATCCTGCTTCATTACACAGGACCAGATCCAAGATTGCCTCCCCCCTTGTCGGTTCGGTGACATACTGTTCTAGGAACCCGTCTCTAATACCCGTCTTTGGATCTGCCTGGTGATCTCCTGAGTTCTACAGCACAACACAATCAAACAGTTACTTTGGTCAAAAAGCTGGCTTCAGAATTCACTGCAATCACCATGTGTAAAAATATTATATAAATTATATTGAAACTCGTCAAGAACAAAACCTGCACATTTTCGTTAAATATGACAAAAACTTCCAATTTTCCAAGTAGAAATTGTCCAATCAATGCACGTTTGTCATTGAGGTCGGATGCAAATTGACCAATCCCGCGCATTGTTTTATGGTCGCTAGGCAGCGAGGACTCTGGGATCATGGCTGCCTCCTCATTACATCAACAGCAATAACAAGGTTTCCAAGGATAAAGGTAATGCTAACCTTGTTGATAATTTTGTTTTTCAATTGATTTATCTACATAAAGTTTGGATGTGAACTGTTAAATAAAAATTATGAATAACAAATGTACAGCTTGGGTTAGGATTAGGGTCAAGGTCAGGGTCGGTCGGGCTTGTTGGTAGGCCGATGGATTCTGTGGAGGATTGGTCGGGCTGTCGGACCACTAGTGGATGCTGCGAAGGGTCAGTTGGGCTGCCGGCCAGCCAGTGGATGCTGCGAGGCTTCGGTCGGGCAGTTGGTAGGCCGGTGAGTGCTGCGAGGGGTTGGTCGGGCTGTCGGCCGGCCAGTATTGTAGCGAGCGAGCGGGCGGACTGACGGGTCTGGAGCTATGGGGGTGTTGAAGGCGGCCGGTCGGTGTGCTCCCCACCATTATCACCACGACGATCGAGAAGGGCATGCTGGCTGAGGTGGACTCGCTGAGCTGCCACACGTACGGAGCCCCCAGCCAATCCCAAAGCGGCTCCAGCTCCAGCCGTGGGCAGCTCAGGAATGGGGGGCAAGTTAGGGTTTAGCATTTTCCTCAGTGGAAGCTGCCTTAGCCTTCCACCAACCTGGCTCTGCCCCAATCCCACTATGACCATGACCCACACTCAGCACACTGGCAGTCAGTGGGGTTCAGTAAACGGGGGAACCATGTATATATATATATATCTGGGACCAGAGGATTTTTCCCATCGATGAAAAATCAGAGAGATATTAATATTAAAAAAAAATTAGCCATTCTTTCTGCTGCCCCTGGTGGAGGGAGGGGGAGGGACTATAAAACCAGGAAGTGGTGTGCCTCACTCAGTCTCTGCAAGATGGAGGTAGCCAGAGGGTCACGTCTCTCCGAACTCTGAATAACACTGAACACATGTCTACCCAACTGTGAGTGCCCTTAATGTGGTTTGAAAATAAAAATATGGTTGGTTTGAAGTAAAAATGCACTGCTCATGGTTGTTTGGGTTGAAGTAAGAATGCACTGCTAATGGTTGTTTGGGTTGAAGTAAAAATGCACTGCTAATGGTTGTTTGGGTTGAAGTAAAATGCACTGCTAATGGTTGTTTGGGTTGAAGTAAAAGCGCACTGCTAATGGTTGTTTGGGTTGAAGTAAAAAATGCATTGCGAATGGTTGTTTGGGTTGAAGTAAAAATGCACTGCTAATGGTTGTTTGGGTTGAAGTAAAAATGCTTCATACCATTCAAGGAGGGTGCAAGGCCAACTGCACTTGAATTTGGTGGCCTTGCACCCTGCTTGAAGTGGTTGGAAACTGCACTTGAATTTGGTGGCCCTGCACCCTGCTTGAAGAAGTAGGAAGTAGGAAACTGAACCTGAATTTGGTGGCCTTGCATGCTGCTTGAAGTGGTAAGAAACTGCACTTGAATTTGGTGGCCTTGCACCCTGCTTGAAATGGTAGGAAAATGGATTTGAATTTGGTGGCCTTGCACTCTGCTTGTAATGGAATTTCAAGGAAGAGCCGTGGGTCAACTGCCAGCCCACCAGCCATGAGTGAGCTGCCAGCACATCAGGCTTGAGGGACTGAGCTGCCACCCCAAGAATCCATTTGGCCCACAATGTCCATACGAGCCCTCTGGAGACCAGCAGTCCCTGCAGAAAACAACACCCATACCAGCTCTCCAGACCCCCCCCCCCCCCCCCACTGGCCACCAATATTGGAATTGGTGGAGAGGTGGAATATTGCATCGGGGGACCAGCCCCCTCGTGTGAACATGGGACCCAATGGGTCCCACTTAGTATAGTATATATATATATTTTTTGATCTCATTTTCTAATTAGTTTAATTAATTAATGTGCAACTTTTGGTACTGACGAGTTATGACTTCTCAATTATATTTTATCTAAATCTGTGCAAAATTTCATGTTGTTCCGAGACATGGGTCACGAAAGTAGATTTCTGGACATATTTTTTTATGCTCGGCCCACAGCCTACAATGATCCACAAAGCTAGTGAAGTAAATACCTGATTGGAAGTTAATAGCACACCATCAGGGAGAGGGATCCCAGCACAGGTCTGCTTATCCCAGAAAACTATCAGAACTCACCTAGACATTTCTTGCCACGGAAATGTTTTCATAATCTGCTCCTGGGGTCTGATCATCATCCGCTCCGGACTGGGCTGTGAAATAGAGAACAAGGACTCACAATGAGCAGCCTCGGAGCTGTGAATCCCACTTTGCTACCGAACAGCATAATTACGACTTTTTGACAATGACCAGCCCTTACGATTTCACTAACCACACAGCAATCAGATCAAACTGAATTATTTAGTTAAACATACAGGACTGGTGGCTTCCAGAAGCTCTGCGTCTGATGAGGTAAATGGCTCCAGCAACAGCAAGAACTCCCAGCACCAAAGGTAGAACGATCCAGGCAAGATACATCACCACAACTTGATTCTCCTTCATTTGAGAAACTGCAAAGAAATCACATCATTGGGTAAACATCAGGGAAAAGTAAAGTCAGTGCAGAAGGAAGCCATTTGGCCCATCGTTCTGTGCCAGCTCTTTGAAAAAGTGGTCCACTGATCCTAACCCACTTATTTCCCCGTCCTGCAATAAGTTCTCACTGGGATTTATCCAATTCCTAGTGGAATGTTGCTATTCAACCCACGTCCACCAGCTGACCCAACTGGCCACTGAATAAAGCACAGTCCCCAGAGGCACCCTGTTCCTTTAACCTTCATTGACCATTCTGATGTAAATGTACTGTGATAAATGAAGGAAGGGGAGCACCGAGTGTTCACAAGCCAGTGAGTTTACCTGGTCAATTATTGGAAAACATCCTAATGAACCAAATAAGCATTAATTTAGAAATCATTAAATGTCAGCAAGCTTGAATTGGGTCCCGTTGTAACAGTGCGGAGGTGACACATAGAGAGGTCAGGGTAGCAGTGGAGGGGGATTAAAGTGGTGACAACAGGAAGCTCAAGGTCACTCCTGTAGATGGAGTGGAAATACTCCACAAAGCATTCACTCCATCTGTGTAGAAAGGAACTGCAGATGCTGGTTTATGCTGAAGACAGGCACAAAGTGCTGGAGTTACTCAGCGGGTCAGGCAGTATCTCTGGATAAAAAGGATGGGTGATGTATCGGGTTAGAACCCATGTTTACACCCTGCAGTGTTACATTGTCTGAAAAACGTTTCTGACCTGAAACGTCACCCATCTTTTTTCACCAGAAATGCTGCCTGACCCGCTGAGTTACTCCAGCACTTTGTGTCAACTATGTATAATTTCCTCCGTGTGGACGAGACCACGCGGAGAACACCAAATGCAGTACATCCGTTTGGAAAAAGTGCAAGTCATTCACTGCTTAACCTGGAAAGGCTATTTGTGTCCCTGGACGGTGGGAAGGGAAGAGGTGAAAAGTCAAGTGTTGCTTCTCCTGTATTTTTGCATGGAGACACGGCGTATGAGTGCGAGTGGTTGGTGGGGACGGACGACGTGGGGACGGTGGATCTGGTGAAAAATGCAAAGAATATAGAAATATAGAAATATAGAAATTAGGTGCAGGAGTAGGCCATTCGGCCCTTCGAGCCTGCACCACCATTCAATATGATCATGGCTGATCATCCAACTCAGTATCCCGTACCTGCCTTCTCTCCATACCCTCTGATCCCCTTAGCCACAAGGGCCACATCTAACTCCCTCTTAAATATAGCCAATGAACTGGCCTCGACTACCCTCTGCGGCAGGGAGTTCCAGAGATTCACCACTCTCTGTGTGAAAAAAGTTCTTCTCATCTCGGTTTTAAAGGATTCCCCCCTTATCCTTAAGCTGTGACCCCTTGTCCTGGACTTCCCCAACATCGGGAGCAATCTTCCTGCATCTAGCCTGTCCAACCCCTTAAGAATTTTGTAAGTTTCTATAAGATCCCCTCTCAATCTCCTAAATTCTAGAGAGTATAAACCAAGTCTATCCAGTCTTTCTTCATAAGACAGTCCTGACATCCCAGGAATCAGTCTGGTGAACCTTCTCTGCACTCCCTCTATGGCAATAATGTCCTTCCTCAGATTTGGAGACCAAAACTGTACACAATACTCCAGGTGTGGTCTCACCAAGACCCTGTACAACTGCAGTAGAACCTCCCTGCTCCTATACTCAAATCCTTTTGCTATGAAAGCTAACATACCATTCGCTTTCTTCACTGCCTGCTGCACCTGCATGCCCACTTTCAATGACTGGTGTACCATGACACCCAGGTCTCGCTGCATCTCCCCTTTTCCTAGTCGGCCACCATTTAGATAATAGTCTGCTTTCCTGTTTTTGCCACCAAAATGGATAACCTCACATTTATCCACATTATACTGCATCTGCCAAACATTTGCCCACTCACCCAGCCTATCCAAGTCACCTTGCAGTCTCCTAGCATCCTCCTCACAGCTAACACTGCCCCCCAGCTTAGTGTCATCCGCAAACTTGGAGATATTGCCTTCAATTCCCTCATCCAGATCATTAATATATATTGTAAATAGCTGGGGTCCCAGCACTGAGCCTTGCGGTACCCCACTAGTCACTGCCTGCCATTGTGAAAAGGACCCGTTTACTCCTACTCTTTGCTTCCTGTTTGCCAGCCAGTTCTCTATCCACATCAATACTGAACCCCCAATGCCGTGTGCTTTAAGTGTGTAAACTAATCTCTTATGTGGGACCTTGTCGAAAGCCTTCTGGAAGTCCAGATACACCACATCCACTGGTTCTCCCCTATCCACGCTACTAGTTACATCCTCGAAAAATTCTATAACATTCGTCAGACATGATTTACCTTTTGTAAATCCATGCTGACTTTGTCCAATGATTTCACCACTTTCCAAATGTGCTGCTATCCCATCTTTAATAACTGACTCTAGCAGTTTCCCCACTAGTTATTCAATTGGTCCGCCATATCCTTGTTCCCCATGATCAACTCACCCGTTTCTGACTGCAAGGGACCTACATTTGTTTTAACTAATCTCTTTCTTTTCACATATCTATAAAAACATTTGCAGTCAGTTTTTATGTTCCCTGCCAGTTTTCTTTCATAATCTATTTTTCCTTTCCTAATTAAGCCCTTTGTCCTCCTCTGCTGGTCTCTGAATTTCTCCCAGTCCTCCGGTATGCTGCTTTTTCTGGCTAATTTGTACGCATCATCCTTCGCTTTGATACTAATGATCGGATGAATATGGCAGGTTCTTGGGTGGAAGGTAAGGAGCAGGGAAACTATGTTCTTATCCATTCCTGGAAAGAGGAAGAGTGAGAGCATAAATGCTGAAAATCAATAAGATGTGATTAAGGACTCTGTCCACTCCAGTAGAGGAGAAGTCACTGTTCAGGATGAAGGAAGACATTTCAGTGGCATCTCTTAGGGGAATTTATTGTTTCTTCCCATTATCATTTTAGCACAGTTTGTCCTGCTAGATGTGTCCTTGAGCACATAATATGCCTACACATTATCACATTGAATTCAATCAGAGATATTTCCTTTGTACTACCCATTCCTTCTTTCTCACAGAAATGTTTTAATTCTGTTTTTCTTTCTCCACAAATGCTGCCTGGCCTGCTGATGGTCACAGGGAGAACATATAAACTCCGTACAGACCCCTAGTCAGGATTAAACATAGGTCTCTGGCGCTATAAGGCAGCAACTCTACCGCTGCACCACTATGCCGCCCTATTGACCATAAATCTGTATATTTCAAAATGGTTACGTAAAATGACAGAGATAGATTAGAATAGGGGGCTTACATTGGGGGAGAGCCAATTTCACAACATTAAGTGAGGACCTGGCAAAGGTAGACTGTGAAAATTTACTTACCTGTAAGTCAAAATCTGCACAATGGGAGACATTCAAAGGAGAAAAAACAAGAACTCTAGGTCAACATATTTGTGTAAGGGTGATTGTCAAGAGTAACAAGAATAGGGAACCAAGGATGCAGAGGGTTGGATAAAGAGAAAATAGGAAGCATATGGCTAACGGGGACGGCAAGTGGGAGTGTAGCGGGCCCGAACGGTAGAAAGAAAATGTAAGTTTTTAAAGGGAAATACTTTGTCAAATCGAACAAAACTTGCTACTGCACACCCCAGGCGAATAGTGTGTAAGTTGGGCCTAACATTGTTGAGATATTGTGTACTGGTTTCATGGGTGGAAATCCCGGGGAGACATGGGGACACGTCCCCTCCATGTTTTGAGAGGTGGGGGACATGTTTTGTAATCCGGATTTTTAATTCGGCTAAAAACAAATCTACTAAAAATCTCCGCTTTCCGCAAGACAGAGGGGGTGAGACTGATGTTCGAGGGCGCCGATTGGACTAGAGAGATGCTGGTCAGCAGGCAATGGGGAGGGGGGACAAGATGATTCAGCGCGATGATTGGAGGAGGGAGGTGTCGGTCAGAGGTGGAAGTAGGGGGGTGGGACTGAGTATAAAGCGCGGTGATTGGAGGAGGGCGACGTCCTGGTAGAGCAAAGATCATAGAGCGGAGCATTAATCGGCCCATTTGCGAGGCCTTTCATCACCCGGCGCGGATTGAAATCAGCCTCGGGCGATGAAAGGTCCCGTGAACGGGCCGATTCAAGCCCCACGATTTGGGGCGGACGAAGCTGCTGTTGCTGGAGTTTGGAGTTGGTCACCAACCAGTTCAGCTCCCGATGTTATCATGCACAGGGCCAACGGCCGAAGCCTCGCGCATGTGAGCGGGCGTGCGGCCACCAAGAAATTGTGTGTCCCCCATGTTTTGATAGATATACATACAACAAAACAAACAAACAAACAAATATACATACAAGACGAGAGTTATACTACTACATACTAGATCAAGCGCGGACCTGTTGGGTCCCCATCCCCCAATGCAATATTCCACCACTCATCCACGTCCCCCAACAGCAGTGGCATGGCTGATGGGTTCCCGTTGTGACGTCAGAGATCCCTGTTATGACGCGAGTCACGGTAACCCGCCCGCAACTACGCAGGCGCGGCCAGCAAGTGGAAGCGCAAATGCCAAGTTTATTAAAGTTTAAAAAATCAAAACTTTTAAAATATTACATCAATCTGAACAAAACATGCTGCTGCACACCGCAGGACAACGGTGAGTAAGGTGGGCCCAAAATTGTCGTGCTGTCGTGTAATGTTTTGGCTGTATTTCGGGAACAAACCAACAAAGAAGATGAGAGTTTAAGAGAGAGAGGTATGGAGGTAGGTAGAGTAGGTAGGTAGGTGGGTGATATAGATAGATAGATACCGCTACCAATGAAGGAATGTTGACAGTTACTAGAAGGTGTAGTGGTGTAACAGAAAAAAGGGTGTGGGAGGAGGAACTTCAATAGGAAATTACTTAATTAATTGTTGTCCCTGGAAGGTTATAACGTGCTTGGTTGAAAGATGGGGCCATGTTCCGGAGCAAAAAATGGTGGGGTCAGATTCAGGCTAACACAATAAGGTGAAGTGTGACTGTAAGTTTGGAGTTAGGAGCCGGGGCAGAAACGTGATGTTCCACAAACAGCCATCAGATGTGTATTTGTCAATCCAATTCATTAAAAAGCATAAATAAATACATGAAAATGAATCGGTATGGGCAGGTTGGGCCGAAGGGCCTGTTTTCACGCTGTATGACTATGAAAACTACAAAATTCAATCCTTTAAAGTTTTTATATTGTAAATATTTTAAACTGAAATGAATATAAATGCTAAAAACCGCTATCTCACCCCTGGCATGCTCTATATCTACACTAACGGAGATCGTTTAGTATTGTGTAAACTGAACTTACTAATGACAATCATCTGGATCCCGTTCCCTCTGATATCTCCCCACACTGTGCAGTAATAGACGGCAGAGTCATTGAGCGTCACGTTTGTGACCGTCAGGATGAAGCTGCTGTTGGAGGCGTCTTTGAACGGCTGGAACCGCTCAGTGAAGCCTGGTCTCCTTCGTACGCTGCCTCCTGCCTCGTGTGTTAAAACCCACTCCATGTCCTGCCCGGATAGTTCTCAGTACCAGTGGATGTCAGTGTTTCCCACTTCAGGAGTAGAGATCCTTCTGCAGTTGTACAGGGCCCTGGTGAGACCACATCTGAAATGTTGTGTGTAGTTTTGGTCTGCTAATTTGAGGAAGGACATCTACAGCTATATTAATAGCAAAAGGATAATGAGGGATAATATTGGTCTACTAGAGAGAGAGTGGACAGCTATCTGCAGAGCCAAAAGAGATGGGGGAGATATTGAACAATTTCTTTTCTTCAGTATTCACCAAGGAGAAGGATATTGAATTATGTGAGGTAAGGGAAACAAGTAGAGTAGCTATGGAAACTATGAGATTCAAAGAAGAGGAATTACTGACATTTAAAAAAATATAAAAGTGGATAAGTCTCCAGGTCCGGACAGGATATACCCTAGGACATTGAGGGAAGTTAGTGTAGAAATAGCAGGGGCTATGACAGAAATATATCAAATGTCATTAGAAACGGGAATAGTGCCGGAGGATTGGCGTACTGCGCATATTGTTCCATTGTTTAAAAAGGGTTCTAAGTGTAAACCTAGCAATTATAGACCTGTTAGTTTGACGTCAGTGGTGGGCAAATTAATGGAAAGGATACTTAGAGATAATATATATAAGCATCTGGATAAACAGGGTCTGATTAGGAACAGTCAACATGGATTTGTGCCTGGAAGATCATGTTTGACTAAACTTCTTGAATTTTTTGAAGAGGTTACTCGGGAAATTGATGAGGGTAAAGCAGTGGATGTTGTATATATGGACTTCAGTAATGCCTTGGACAAGGTTCCTCATGGAAGGTTGGTTAAGAAAGTTCAATTGTTGGGTATTAAGATGGATTCAATAGTGGCTGAATGGGAGATGCCAGAGAGTAATGGTGGATGGCTGTTTGTCAGGTTGGAGGCCAGTGACTAGTGGGGTGCCACAGGGTTCTGTGTTGGGTCCACTGTTGTTTGTCATGTACATCAATGATCTGGATGATGGTGTGGTAAATTGGATTAGTAAGTATGCAGATGATACTAAGATAGGTGGTGTTGTGGATAATGAAGTAGATTTTCAAAGTCTACAGAGAGATTTAGGCCATTTGGAACAGTGGGCTGAAAGATGGCAGATTGAGTTTAATGCTGATAAGTGTGAGGTGCTACATCTTGGCAGGACAAATCAAAATAGGACGTACATGGTAAATGGTAGTGAATTGAGGAATGCAGTTGAACAGAGGGATCTAGGAATAAATGTGCACAGTTCCCTGAAGGTGGAATATCATGTAGATAGGGTGGTAAAGAAAGGTGTGCTGGCCTATATAAATCAGAGCATTGAGTATAGAAGTTGGGATGTAATGTTAAAATTGTACAAGGCATTGGTGAGGCCAATTCTGGAGTATGGTGTACAATTTTGGTCGCCTAATTATAGGAAGGATGTCAACAAAATAGAGAGAGTACAGAGGAGATGTACTAGAATGTTGCCTGGGTTTCAGCAACTAGGTTACAGAGAAAGGTTGAAGTTAGGTCTTTATTCTTTGGAGCGCAGAAGGTTAAGGGGGGACTTGATAGAGGTCTTTAAAATGATGAGAGGGATAGACAGAGTTGACGTGGATAAGCTTTTCCCACTGAGAGTAGGGAAGATTCAAACAAGAGGACATGACTTGAGAATTAAGGGACAGAAGTTTAGGGGTAACATGAGGTGGAACTTCTTTACTCAGAGAGTGGTAGCTGTGTGGAATGAGCTTCCAGTGGAGGTGGTGGAGGCAGGTTCGATTTTATCATTTAAAAATAAATTGGATAGTTATATGGACGGGAAAGGAATGGGGGGTTATGGTCTGAGTGCAGGTAGATGGGACTAGAGGAGAATAAGTGTTCGGCACGGACTAGAAGGGCCGAGATGGCCTGTTTCCGTGCTGTAATTGTTATATGGTTATTACCTTGCTATTAGAAACGTATAAAATTATAAAAGGACTGGATAAGCTAGATGCAGGAATTAATGTTCCCAATGTTGGGGGAGTCCAGAACCAGGGGCCACAGTCTAATAATAATGGGGAAGCCATTTATAACTGAGATGAGAAAAAAAACGTTTTCACCCAGAGTGTTGTGCATTTGTGAAATTCTCTGCCACAGAAGGCAGTAGAGGCCAATTCACTGGATGAATTTAAAAGAGTTAGATCTCCAGGAGCTAGCAGAATCAAGGGATATGGGGAAAAGACAGACACGGGTTATTGATTGTGGATGTTCAGCCATGGTCCCAATGAATGGCGGTGCAGGCTCGAAGGGCCAAATGGCCTCCTCCTGCACCTATTTTCTATGTTCTACATGGAGCACCGTAACCGTGCCGTGTCATCCTCAGTGACACGCTCCAGCCTCGGGAATTGGATCAGGATCGAAGGATTTGCATCTTTAATGGGAAAATATGTCTTCTTAAAAAAAAACACTCAGCACAACCATGCTTGAAGAGTGCACAGAATCTAACACTAAATTTGTAGAATTGTATTAGTCATACTAAATCATGCAAAATGGAGTCATTTTGATTAGGGCCATATGTGTGCACAGCACAGGAATGGGCCCTTGTGATACTTAAAACCATAACAATGTTACTGAGTTCAGTGATCCTGCAATATTATATAACCTGTGCATGGGGCCAAACAAAGTTCTGAATGGGTTTGTGGAGAGGTTTGCTCGTGCTACTCAAGAGAGTTTAAACTAGTGAGACATGGGGTTGGGACCCAGAATGACAGCGGACTCATATGTAGAAAATGGAACAGGCAAGTCCAGTGAAAGCATTGACAGAGATGGGAGGGGGAGCATGAGAGGACTGTTAGGTTTAACTGCATTTACTTTAAAGCAAGAAGCACAGCAAGTGAGACGGATGAGTTGAGAGTGTAGATCAGCACACAAGATTATGAGGGGAAGCATGGATGAGGGAAGAGCTGTAATCTATTATTAATTTATTATTAAGTAAGTGGAGCATTTGGAATATATCAGGACAGGGTGGAGTCAAAAGGTTTTTGTGAAGGAAATCATATTCAACAAATCAGCTAATGTTTTGAGATTGTAGTTAGCAGCACAGATAAGGGAAAACTAGCTGATGTGCATTTGGACTTTCAGAAGGCACAAGCTACAAAGAAGGTGCAGATAAAAAATAAACTCTCACACATACCTGTCTTTCCACTTGCTATTCATTACCCACCACTAGCCCCTCTGGGTTCCTATATCTGCCACATCTCCTCCACCTTCCGGTTCCGAACTACCTCACCATCTGCCTTCGGGTTCTACATTTTATTTCACATCTTTTCTTATCAAAATTAATTGTTTGTAATTTTTTGTCTTCTCTGCTGATCACCTCAAGTTTTCGTTAATATCTTCCCCTATCCCTCCTGCACATCATTCATCTAACAATCAAATCCTTCCATATCTGAGTCTACCTGTCACTTGCAAGCTCTTGCCCCATCCCTACTCCCTCCCGTCTTTCCACCAGCTCTATGCTACTCCATCAGTCTGAAGAGGTCTTGACCTGTAACACTGTCCATTTACTTTCCCAGATGTTGGCTGACCTGTTGAGTTCCTCTGGAACTAATATCTACATTGCAGATCAGTGGACTATCTTTGATCGGACTTCACTGGCTTTATCTAACACTAAACGTCATTCACGTTACTCCCTTTATCGCGTATCTGTGGATGGCTTTATTGTTATTATGTATTGTCTTTCCACTGACTGGTTAGCCCGCAAAAGCCTTTTACTGTACCTTAGTACACATGACAATAAACTAAACTCAAACTCTAAAACTCTAAAACTCAAGCATGGTTTTTTCCCAAGCATTTCATAATATTTCTTCTCCCATGTGCTTATACATCTTTTGCATTTCATGGGCTAACCTATTCCTTTTAAAAACTCAAGTTATCCTCTTTCTCTCCTTATTCTGATTTGTTTCAGGAGGGATATGGGCCAAACACAGGCAGGTGGGACTGCAATTTTGTTCAATCCAAGTTTGAATGACAATAAAAGGCATTCTATTCTATTCTATTCTATTCTAGTGTAGCTGGGACATGTTGGCCGGTGTGGGCAAGTTGGGCAGAAGAGCCTGTTTCCACGCTCTATGACTATTTGACTTTATGCTATTAGTTGGTAATATCTTCCATCTCTGACAACTCAAACCCTAAGGGTAATCCTTTTTCATCCACAAACCATTTGCAGAGACTATTTACACTTTTGATTTTTGTTTCGTCCTTTCACACACTTTTCTATTTCCTAGCTTTTGCACTTTACGCGCCATGGATAACTTCCCCACTCTCTGTTTTACTGGGAGTGGTCACAGAGTTCCCATGTGTCGGTGAGTTGATACGGTGAAGGTTGAAGTGTGAGCTGCTGTTATCATCAGTGTAGGCAAACAATGACTTACCAGTCACATTGAGCTGGGATCCTGCTCCATAGATGTAACTCCACACACTGCAGTTGTAGACAGCAGTGTCGTTGATGGAGACATTGGTGATGGTCAGAATGTAACTGTTGCTCATGGCTCAGGAAGAGGTTCGAGCAGGTGTGGACGAAGAGCGTGTGAGCAGGACGGTGGGGCTCAGGCAGCAGTGAGCGTGGACAGGGTGGGAGAGCTTACCGCAGCGCAGGATTACCTGGTCAAACACCATGCAGGCAGACTTCCAGCGTGTCCAGTTCCTTGTCCAAGCTGTCTATGATGCCCTACCAAGCCCATCAAACCTCCACGTCTGGGGCAAGAGCGAGACACATTCCTGCCCATGTTGCTCTGGAAGAGGATCATTAGAACATCTCCTCAGCAGCTGCCCAAAGTCCCTTGGGGAAGGTCGCTATCGGTGGCGCCATGAGCAGGTGCTCAAGGTGGTTGCTGAGAAAATTGCCACTGCCATTAGTAACTGCAAACACCACCACACCCCAAAGAAATCAATCAGTTTTGTCAAGGCTGGAGAAAAGCCTCGACCACAACCAAAAACAAGGACGGGCCTCCTCTACACAGCCACTGACTGGGAGCTGCACGTCGATCTGGGCAAACAGCTGAAATTTCCACAGCACATCACAGCAACATCACTCCGGCCAGACGTGATCATCACCTCCGAAGTGACAAAACAGCTGATCATTCTGGAGCTGTCAGTGCCCTGGGAAGAGCGTATTGAAGAGGCTAATGAGAGGAAACGCGCAAAGTACCAGGAACTGGTGGAGATGTGCCAGGACAGTTGCTGGAAGACATACTATGAGCCCATAGAGGTGGGCTGTAGAGGCTTTGCAGGACGCTCACTCTGCAAAGTCCTCGACCAGTTGGGCTTTACGGGGCTGGCAAAGAAGAGGGACATTCAATCCGCAAGCGAAGCCGCAGAGAAAGCCACTAGGTGGCTTTGGATTAAGAGGGCTGATCCGTCGGCGGTTGCTGCTTGGACGCAAGTCGGGGCCTGATCAACCCCGGCTGGGACGCCTGGCCAAGGGTGCCTGATGTTGTGAGACCTGAAACACCCAATGACACCAGGTCACATCACTGAGTATGCGTCCCAGTGCATCTAGAAGATGTATCTTTCACTGTGTGAGTATACATGGAGCTCAATGGAAAGCATCATATTTCTCCAGCATTTAGTGTGTAACAGTTTCTAAAATTTGAATACCATCACATACTTCCCAGGGAGGCTCAGGATAATTGAAGAGTAAGATTATTGAGGATGTCAGATTTATCCATGTTCTCCGGACTTGCTGGCTGACCTTAAGTTACTCCAACAGCTTGTGCCTTTTGTAATTCAATATATTGTTTGCCTTCTAAACTGCTCATTCTATCTACATGTTGATTTTAAGTTATTTTGTGTATGGGAACACCCAGATTCTTCTGACATTACAGTCTCACAACATTCAAAAAAATACTTTGCATGTCTGTTTTTCTTATAGAAGTGAATGACTATATTTTTCCAAGTTATAGTCCATCTGGCTTATCCTGCTCTTTATACTTGTCTGTGCCCCCTGCAGCCTCCTCACATGTTGCATCACCTACTAACTAACCTGGATATGTTATACTTGGTCTCCTCATCCTCGATTGTGAACAGTGAGGGTCCCAGCACCAAACCCTACAGCACCTCTCACTAGTCACAGCCTCTCAGCTTGAATACCTGCTGTTCATTCCACTTTCTCCAGGAGATTTAACCAAGAGATTCTCCCATCTATGTGTCTGCTTGTGATGAATAATGGTCGATCTTGTCTACAGCTACCATCTCCATATGGCTCATTGACAAACACAACTCTACTTTGGTAGTTACAAACATCTAACAACGTGAGCTTTAAAATATTTCTCACCCATGATGTCCATTTCATACATCCACGTTGACTCTGTTCTTACACTGACCCTATTCTTCTGCCTTTGTGTTGGATTCTTATCTTTCCTTTACTGCCGATGATGCAATGAGTTATCTACTTTACTGGAACATGGAAATTATATTGAGGGGGAATTTCAACCGTGCTTCACTCTATTTAACATGGATTAGGGGCCCGTATCAACACAATGCAGATGAGCAAAGACTCAGATCCAGACAACAATGAACTGTCAGCCTGAGGGAGGGCATGAACACAGGTGATCAACGTGTAACCTGTTTCTTCTCAGCCAGTCCCAGACCCCTGGCCTTGGCTCAAGTGACAGCGTTGTTGTTATTGCTGCCTCTGCGATGTGAGTGGTACAAGTATCAGTGATTCCTGGTTGAAAACAAGCCCGAAGGTTCGCCAGTCGGCGGGACTGGGAACCTGTCAAAAGGCTCATCGGTTGGCATGACCGGGAGAGAGCTGGAGACGTCAGACACAAGGAGCAAGGGCCGGTGCGAGGTTGAACCAGGGAAATGTCTCCATTTCCCCCAGATAGGCTGCTGGAGGCACTCCCGGGACACAAAGATGGCCGGGCAAGGAGAGGAATGGCGACGTTGGTTTGTGGGAACTACTCCAGTACAACGGGCTGTGGGCTGACCGGACGTTGCACTTTGAATAATCATGACGCCAAAACATGGTTGAGCAGCATGTGTAATATATGCAAAAAGAATTTCACTGCTCAGTTGCACATGTGACAAATAAAGAACCATTGAACCATTGGAATAAGGAGGCAGCATTGGTTAATCTAAAGCCATGACAAGTTGTAGTTCTGCTCTCCTGTGCCTTAACTCAAACTGCTGTGAGCAGTGCCCTGCTATTACACTGAGCACTGAACACTATTTCTAGTTTTCTCTACAATGAAGAACACACTGCACATTGAAATGTATTTCCCACAACCCAGATCTGACATCAGTTACCATATCAGTGCTCACACCATTCGTGAGGGACCACAATGTATTGGTCTCCAGAATCAGGGCTCTAGTATGATCTCCTTAATCTTTCAGTAATTCCTGCACATGTGCCAATTAAAGGAAAGTGAATTACACCCAATATAGTTACACATAGGTGAATAAAACCAAATATAATTTGTACTCACTGGCTACGCTGAGCTGGGTTCCGTTCCCTCTGATATCTCCCCACACTGTGCAGTAATAGACGGCAGAGTCATTGAGCGTCACGTTTGTGACCGTCAGGATGAAGCTGCTGTTGGAGGCGTCTTTGAACGGCTGGAACCGCTCAGTGAAGCCTGGTCTCCTTCGTACGCTGCCTCCTGCCTCGTGTGTTAAAACCCACTCCATGTCCTGCCCGGGTAGTTCTCGGTACCAGTGAACATCAGTGTTTCCCACTTCAGCGTTCTCCATGGAGCAATGTAACCGTGCCGTGTTACCCTCAGTGACACGCTCCAGCCTCGGGAATTGGATCAGGATCGGAGGATTTGCAACTTGAAAGGGAAAATATCAACAGATGAACAATAATGTTGGAGTTGCTAAATACTTTATGTGTTTCAACTTAAAATATATTCATCCTTTGTCATTAGATAACCTCATGTAAAAGTGATGCTAACTTGGTTAGTATCTGATATTAAAATCATGATTGCAGCTGATTGCAACTTTCTCCCTGTTTACGATTATCTTTCACCCTCTCTTTCACTTTCACCCACTCTCTCCAGTGTTGGGATGTGTTGCCTTACAATGGGGATTTCATTTTTCATTTAGCTTTGTTTAGTCGTTTATTTAGTCCTTTGTTGCTACACGGAGATAAGCAGATCTCTGTATATTGGAGGAATAAGAGGGTATGGAGATAGATCATTGAGGTGGTAATGTTTAGTTTACTTTAGTGTAGAGAAGCAGCATGGAGACAGGTCCTTCACTCACTGAGCCCATGTTGATCATCGAGTAATTGATCTCAGTGTGGCAGATGGTGCAACTAATAGTGCCTGTGCATAAACTGTGAATGGCACGATTGTAATCATGCATTGTCTTTCCGCTGACTGGTTAGCAGGCAACATAAGCTTTTCACTGTACCTCGGTAGACGTTACAATAAAGTAAACTCAAGCAAAGTGATTATAAATGAAGAAACTAGCCTCCCTATACTGTAATTTCTTTACATTCATCTGTTCACACTATGTGTACGTCTCTGGCAATGCCGGATTACATTCTCCATCCTGATCTCAGAACGCAGTAACGAGTGATCTGCATTATTCAGTTAAAAAATATTTTTGGCCTATTTTCATTCTCCATTTTGCAGTGTGAACTTCTAATGATGTCTGTCTCTGTAAAACTGACAACATGACATCAAGATTCCTCACGATGTTAGGATTGGAAATAGAACCAATTTAAATACTCACTGGTTACATTCAGCTGGGTTCCAATTCCAAATATATGCCCCCAAATGCCACAGATGTAATTAGCAGAGTCGGCAACCTTCACCTCTCTGATGGTCAGTGAGTAGCTGTTACTGGTGTTGTTCCTGGAAAGCTGAAATCGATCGGAGAAGCCCGGTGACCTGTTAGTGACGCCATTGTTATAAAGACTAAGTTTGATTCCTGCATCAGTTAATTCATTACTTGAGTTGTACCAGTGAACGTGGAATTTGTTCACAATGTCATTCACATCGGTGCTGTTCAGGACACACCGTATCTCCACTGTTTCACCTTCACGCACCACCAGATCTCCTGGGGATTGGATCAGGAATGTGTTTGCCGTTAGACCTGTGGGTAATAACAACCAAAGATCAGAACAGATGATGACCACAAAAATAATTTGAAACAAAAGGCAGCATGAAAGCTATTGGATATTCATGAATGTTCTGCACATGTATCCTCAATTTGTAAACTCTTTTCTTTTCTCCTGAGCTTTGCTCTTTCACTCTGCACTGAAATGACAAACAATACCTTTGGTAAAAGCAACAGCTCAAAAGTACAAACACTGAATATCAAAGGTTAAATCCTGCTCCATGTAAGTGCTTCTTGACTGTACACACTGTGTTAAACTGAGCAGTAAATCAGGAACAAAGCTGGCAGTTCTAGTACCATTCATCTAGTATATGTAAGATTCTGTTGCAGTCAGATAAAGAAGACTTAGGAAATTCAGCATGCTTCCAACAGCTCTTACAAATGTCTACACATGGACCGCATAAAGCATCCTATTGATTACATCACAGCCTAGTTTGACAATTACTCTACCCTACACGCTGCCTCGGGAAAGCAACCAACATAGTGAAAGACCATTCACTCCGCTGTCATTCCTACTTGTCCCCTCTCCTGTCGGTCAGATGATACAAAACTTCACAGCATCTGGCAGCAGTTTTACGATACGAAACGATAACATTTTATTCATCCCCGGAGGGAAATTGTTCTGCCAACAGTCACAACACACAAGGTACACAAATACTTGAAATTAAAAGGGAAAAAAAAAGAAAAAGACAAGCAACTGTTGGCTGGCTGCCGTGTGCACAGCGCCTTAACCAGAACAAACGAACAAACAAACGCAGAAGAGGATCCTAAAATTAAAGTTCCCACTTTGTTCGCCCACTGTCCCTCAATGCAATCCACCCATGCCGGGTCTCCATTGTTCTTTGCAACAGCCCTCACTTTCCTTGGCTCCTACTCTTTCCCTGGTTACCCTCTTACTCTAATACAATTGTTCAATCCTTGGGATGCTTCTTAATTTTGACTGTCAGTGATATTTTTTCTTGCCCCTTTCCTCTCCTAATTTATATTTAAAGTAGTCTTTTGCTCTCTTTATACCCAAGTGTGTCTCCTGTTTTCTCATCCAGATAACACTATTGATTTTTACGGGTATCAGATAGTATGGGGAGAAGGCAGGAGAATGGGGTTCGGAGGGAGAGATAGATCAGCCATGATTGAATGGTGGAGTAGACTTGATGGGCTGAATGACCTAATTCTGCTCCTATCACTTATGATCTTATGATATGATAATCATTTATATCAAGCTATCAAACAGGACATAACTTGCAGCTTAATGTTCCAGGTTTTTGATGTTTCACGTGTGGTAGAGAGGGAGGTAAATGTACTGGAGGATTTGCACTATTAATTGATGAAAGTTAGGCAGTGGATGTTGTAGACATGGATTTTAGTAAGGCTTTTGATAAGTTCTCTCATGATAAGCTGATCCAGAAATGTAAGATGTCTGGAATTCACGATGACTTGGTCATATGCATTCAGAAATGGCTTATTCATGGAAGTCAAAGGGGTGTGGAAGGAAGATATTCTGGCTGGAGATCTGTGACTAGTGGGAATCTGCTATTCTAACCCAATGTCCTTTGCTACAACTGCTCTGTGGGAAAACCCTCATTAACAACGTGGAACTGACATAGGTGGGAGATGAGGACAAGGCGAACATTGTCCTTGTTCTGGGTGGACGGAGAGGGATTGAGAGCAGAATTGTGAGACTTGGTACATGTACAGTTGAGAGTCTTGTCAGCAATCACAGTCTTTTTCACGGACATAGGAGATAGAGAGTAATATGGCTTGAAGACGACAACTCCTCCCTCATTGTCAGTGATGATAAGGAAACTTTTGTGGATATTGCCTCCATTTAATTTGCAGAAAGGATTTCATTAGGTTCCAACAATGTGAACACACAAATTATGAGATAATTTTGTAAAACAAGAGACAGAGAAGTTCCATGATTCGCTGAGTGTGTCAAATGGAAATCCTTGGTAATCCTTAGGGATCTGCACTTTTAACCAGATGGGAGAATTCAGAGTTATATATAAATGCAAAATCAGATCTGAAGGAAAATCCTGGAAGCATTTAGCGGGTCAGACAGCAAAGTGGCGAGTGAAACTCAGTTAATAGTTTAGACAGTGACCGGATGATGTTCACACTTGTTCACGTGATGTTCCATGTTTACAGACACGACTGAATTAGGAAGCAGACGATGCCGTGCAAATTACAAAGATACAGGCAGAGGCATTGAGTGGCCAGACTATGGAAGATGGAATTTATTGAGGGAAAATATGTTGACATATATTTTAGATCCATCAATATCAAACCACTCTATCTTCTTAACGCGTCATCCCAGTTATTTTGTACATCGTTTGATGGTGTATGTAAATTAATTATTCATGTATCCCAATCTATCATTCATGCCAGAGTTACCTTTACTCACCACTGATTTTAAACAATAGTTTTATCTTTTCAGGATCTTCCACTTGCTCTCTAATGCCAATCCCAAAGGAGTGGTGGTGTGCTCTGATCCAGGATGCCCAGATGCCATCAGGGGGTTCAGCTACAAGGAGCTAACCAAGTTGGCCCTTCCAAAAATCTATCACTGTGTATAGGAAGGAACTGTAGATGCTGGTTTACACCGAAGGTAGACACAAAATACTGGAGTAACCCAGCAACTCTGGAAAAAAGGAATAGGTGACGTTTCAGGTCGAGACCCTTCTTCAGCCACAGAGGAGTAGCAGCGGGAAAGGGTGTTGCAGAACTCCCATCAGAGGAGAACCTCTTCGAAATAGGCCTACCTTGAGGAGATTTCGCAGTGGAACAGATAAAGAGTGTAAGAAGGAGCTGCATAAGCTGGTTTACACTAAAGATAGACACAAAATGTTGTGGTAACTCAGCAGGTCAGGAATCATCTCTGGAGAAAAGGAACAGATGTCATTTTGGGTCGAGACCCTTTTTCAGACACGAAGAAGGTCTGAAGTTGGTCTGAAGAAGGGTCTCGACCCAAAATGGCACCTATCCTTTTCTCCAGAGATGCTGCCTGACCCACTGAGTTACTGCAGCATGTTATGTCCATTGATCACTTCACACTTCTCTGGATTGAATTCCACATGCCACCCAATCAATGGACAATCTAGTGCTGCCCTCCAGTGGCAGCAAACAATCTTCTTCACTATCAGTAAAGCGGCCTTTTCACGGGGCGACTTGACGCAAGAGTTAACCAGAGTTTAACATCGTGGGAACCTCGTGCGATAACAGTACGGCATTCCTGGACCACCATGGACCACCGTAGCGCTAACGGCAGGTAGTCGTGTAACTTGGTCACTCGGGAGAAAATTCAAGAAAGTTTGAATTTCTCCAAGAGTGACTTGTACACTTGTGGTTGAGCATTGCAACATTATATGGACGTAGTGGCCAGTGCGATGTCCGTAATAACTCTTGCGGGTACCGTGGGAACTCCTGCGAACGGTGAACCCGGAAGCTGGACAGAGGGGACAGAAGGTGAGTAAAAATTGTCTTCTGTGGGATTGAATTTAAAAAATAAATAAAAATAAAGATTTGCATCCGCATATGGACATCAACTTATTCATGAGTTATGTTAATGAGATTCAAGAAAATAACTATAATCTTTAAAAGGGACTTTAAAAGGGACTTTACTGAAAGGTTACGCATTTTTATGGTCCGTGAGAAATTTTTCACATGTACTTCTTTGAGAGATACAGGTCGGAGTCCTCGCCGACTAGCGATCGATGCCTTTCCGAAGCAGGGTCCGGAACGCTACCAATCAATGTTGTACAGAGACCCGTGTAAGGAGTGAACTGCACATGCTGGTTTAAACCGAAGACAGACACAAAAAGCAGGAGTAACTCAGCTAGTCGAGCAGCATCTCTGGAGAAAAATAGCTGATGTTTCGGGACGAGACACATCTTCAGACTCAATTCCGATTAGGCTGTCTGAAGAAGGGTTCCGATTCGAATCGCCACCTATTCTTTTTCTCCAGAGATGCTGCCTGACCCACTGACTTACTCCAGCTTTTTATGTTTTTCTTCCCAGATCTGACTTACCTGCTGAGTTACACCAACATTTTGTGTCCTTCTGTGCGTATTAACCAGCATTAACCAGCGTCTGCAGTTCCTTTAGACATTACCTAACTTCAGATTTTAGAGATATAGCGCGTGGGAACTCCTGCGAACGGTAAACCCGGAAGCTGGACAGAGGGGACAGAAGGTGAGTAAAAAAGGTGGTCTCAATATCGACAAGGGAACATGTGTCCTTCGAGGACGTCCCACCTAATTGTCATTGTTGGATAATCTTTTTAACAGGAACACTTGCAGAGATGGCTCCCAGAAAATCTCAAAGAAAGGGGGTAAAGCGTGTCAGAGATGTTTTTGCCATGTTGCTCTATTCAGTTTCTATATTGTTTCAGTTTCTATATCTATATTGTTGCTCTATTCAGTTTCCCAGGGGGTCGGGACGGGACTGGAGTTGGGAGGGAAAGGTGGGGGAGTCGAGGGAGAGGAGGGTGAGTAAGATGGGGGTGTCTTCATTTACTGGCGGCGGGTGTCTGTCACTGAAACAGGCAGGTGAGATTTCACATCCACCTTGTGTGTGCCTCTCTCTCTCTCTCCCTCCCTCTTACACAGGCTGAGAGACTCTGCCTCTGTGAGTGTACGTCTCTTTCTCCCCCTCTCCCACACAGAGTAAGGCCGAGGTACTGTGCTCAGTCCATCTGTGTCTCCCACATACACAGTAAAACATGTCTCCAAATGAGCCAATTCAACCAAGGGAGGATATTTATAGTGTGTGAAAAAAAAAGTTACATCATTTGTGTCACGTGTAGTTCACGATGTTCATTCAAGATTTAACGCGAAAGCTCGGGAGACGGACAAGTCACTCGCACAAATAACAGAAATGCCGAGTACCGTGGGAATTCTTTATCTACCCCCCGTTATATCGTGCGAGACTCGTGCTGGACCACGACCACTTCACTCTGGTGACATCTTGCGTCAACTCGCCCCGTGAAAAAGCCCCATAACACTGCCAATTTTTGATATTATCTGCAAGATTCATAAATTTGGTATTTTATGTTCAAATCAAAAGAATAATTTCTAAAGCTCACAAGAAGCAAGAGGCTGGGGACAACCAATCCACAGAGCCTTCCATTCAGAAAACCTCTCAGCATCCGTCATCCTGTTTCACTCAAGCAGCTACTTCTCAACCCCTCCCACTCTGCTAATTTTTTACCCACATCATGCCTCTAATGCTTCTACAATTATTTTTAATTTTGGTTCACTGTGTTTTGATCCCTCAACAAAGAGATGTAGGTAATTCCTAACCAGGCCCCTCAAGCTTCTATCACCATTCAATATGATCATGGCTGATCTGCCCAGGTCATCTCATCCTCTGTGCACAATCGACCTCGATCCTCCCGATCCCTCAAAAGGTTGTCTGCCTCCACCTTAAGTACTTTAAATGGTCTAGCTTCTACAACTCCCTGAGGCAGAGTTTAGTGTAGTTTAGAGATACAGAGCGGAAACAGTCCCTTCAGCCCACTGAGTCCGCACCGACCAGCGATCCCTGCACATTAACATTATCCTAAATAAACACTTAAACCAAGCCAATTAACCTACAAACCTGTACACCTTTGGAGTGTGGGAGGAAATCGAAGATCTCTGAGAAAACCCACACGGTAATGGGGAGAACGTACAAACTCTGTACAGGCAGTACCCGCTCTCGGGATCAAACCCGGGTCTCTGGCGCTGCAAGCGCTGTAAGGCAGCAACTCCACCGCTGCACCACCATGGCGCCCAATTTCAGAAATTCACTACTCTCTGCAAAAATGTCTACACACCTTAGTGTTTTAAATGACCGGGCATTTATTGTAATATGTTCCCTCAGTCAAGATTCTCTCACAAGTGCAAACATCTAAGCATCTACCCCATCACGCCGGGATCACCAGCTGATGTTGGAATAAAAGAGACCGGAGATGACCGATACTGTACGTGGTAACTTTTAGTAGCGATCTGTATGATTGGTCAAACGGAGATTTGCCGGATGGGGGAAGCTTTAAGCTATCTCTGATGAAGAAATGGATAGAGATAGTGAAAATACACCAACCCCCAAAGAAGGGGGAAGCAGGTGATAAACAAAGAGGAAAATAAGGGTTCTGTGTCTCTAACATAAAGCAGGTGGTAGTGTTGTTAGTTATAGTTGTACTGCTGTATATAACTTTAAGATTAAAGGACAAAATAACGCTTCCGTCCCTCTGGAGCAACAGCAAGGGAACGCCCAACAGGGATGGTATCCAGTCCCGCACTGATACTTTTATAATCTCTAGAGCAGACCCACTGCCGTTAAGGAAGATTATTCCCGATGTTGGGGAAGTCCAGAACTAGGGGTCACAGTTTAAGGATAAGGGGGAAGTCTTTTAGGACCGAGATGAGAAAATCTTTTTTTACACAAAGAGTGGTGAATCTGTGGAATTCTCTGCCACAGAAGGTAGTTGAGGCCAGTTCATTGGCTATATTTAAGAGGGAGTTAGATGTGGCCCTTGTGGCTAAAGGGATCAGGGGGTATGGAGAGAAGGCAGTGATGGGATACCGAGTTGGATGATCAGCCATGATCATATTGAATGGTGGTGTAGGCCTCGAAGGGCCGAATGGCCTACTCCTGCACCTATTTTCGATGTTTCTATGTTTCTATGTTACTGGGAAGACAGGCTCTGTGCAAACTGGAAGAGGTCTTACATTACATTAGTATTAGAAAGGCGCTATATAAATCCGATCCATTATTGCACCGCAGGCGGTATGTTTATGGAACGACCTCAAATTCGGACCCATCAATTGCTCAATTTAATAAGGAAAAACAAGGGCATAGAAACATAGAAAATAGGTGCAGGAGTAGGCCATTTGGCCCTTCGAGCCTGCACCGCCATTCAATATGATCATGGCTGATCATCCAACTCAGTATCCTGTACCTGCCTTTTCTCCAGAGAATTCCACAGATTCACCGCTCTGTGTAAAAAATGATTTTCTCATCTCGGTCCTAAAAGACATCCCCTTATCCTTAAACTGTGACCCCTTGTTCTGGACTTCCTCAACATCGGGAATAATCTTCCTGCATCTAGCCAGTCCAACCTCTTTTGTAAAACTCTATAATATCCCCCCTCAATCTTCTTATTTCTAACGAGTACAAGCCGAGTCTATCCAGTCTTTCTTCATATGAAAGTCCTACCATCCCAGGAATCACTCTGGTGAACCTTCTCTGTACTCCCTCTGGGGCAAGAATGTCTTTCCTCAGATTAGGAGGCCAAAACTGTACGCAATACTCCAGGTGTGGTCTCACCAAGATTCTGTGCAACTGCAGTAGAACCTCCCTGCTCTTATACTCAAATCCTTTTGCTATGAATGCTAACATACCATTCCCTTTCTTCACTGCCTGCTGCACCTGCATGCCTACTTTCAATGAATGGTGTACCATGACACCCAGGTCTCGTTGCATCTCCCCTTTTCCTAATCGACCACTATTTAGATGGGCAAAATCCCCCCATCCCATACTGTTGGCAATTGAGTAGCAATCCGTACAGTCAATTGGTCAGCCGACTTCATTGTGCTCTGCAAAGAGTGCAGGATCCAACAGGCCAGTATTTACAGTATCTTGTCGAAACCAGCCGAGAACATAAGCGAACGCATTGCATGGCATTATATACACAAAAAGCTGCAGTAACTCAGTGGGGCAGGCAGCATCCGTGGAGAGAAGGAATGGGTGATTTTTCAGGTCGAGATCTTTCTTCAGATATATATGTATATATACACACACTGAACCCTTTTTCTCGTTTATTATGTTGTTTACAGTATACTATGTTTACATATTCTGTTGTGCTGATGGAATAAAGAATGTTGTTCTATCTGGGACATGTGACAATAAAACACTCTTGACTCTTGACATCTATCCTGCACTCCTATAAACAATCTGGTTGATGGGCACAAATGTGGACATTCTGCCACGATTTCTCCTGAATTTCCCCCACACTTAGAGAATGTTTAAACTTTTCCTAGCACCCGAGTTACCGAAAGAAAGAGACCTGCCTTTTACAATTCATATTTTGAAACATTTTTCAAATGTTCCTCATTGCTTAATAGTTAGAAAAAGTAACTTGCAAGTCCATTTTAACACTTGAACTTCTACAGATATACAGTTGAGAACATATTGACTGGTTGCATCAGGGTTCGGCCACTCAAACACCCAGGAGTGAAGAAGATTGCAAAAACTGGTGACCGCTGCCCAGTCCATCGTGGGTTCTGACCTCCCCACCATCAAAGGAAGTTACAGGAATCACTGCCTCAAAAAGGCAATAGACAATAGGTGCAGGAGGAGGCCATTTGGCCCTTCGAGCCTGCACCGCCATTCAATATGATCATGGCTGATCATCCAACTCAGTATCCTGTACCTGCCTTTTCTCCAGAGAATTCCACAGATTCACCGCTCTGTGTAAAAAATGATTTTCTCATCTCGGTCCTAAAAGACATCCCCTTATCCTTAAACTGTGACCCCTTGTTCTGGACTTCCTCAACATCGGGAATAATCTTCCTGCATCTAGCCAGTCCAACCTCTTTTGTAAAACTCTATAATATCCCCCCTCAATCTTCTTATTTCTAACGAGTACAAGCCGAGTCTATCCAGTCTTTCTTCATATGAAAGTCCTACCATCCCAGGAATCACTCTGGTGAACCTTCTCTGTACTCCCTCTGGGGCAGCCAGCACCGCCATTCAATGTGATCTGGGCTTATCATCCCCAATCAGTACCCGGGTTCCTGCCTTCTCACCGTATCCCCTGACTCCGCTATCTTCTATAGTCCTATCAAGCTCTCTCTTGAACGTATCCAGAGAACCGGCCTCCACCGACCTCTGAGGCAGAGAATTCCACAGCTTTTTGTGTCTATCTTTGGTGTAAACCAGCATCTGCACACTTATGTCTTTATGAAGCTGTAGTATCTCAGCAGGTCAGGCAGTATCTTTGGAAAATTAGGTGACATTTTGGGTCGAGACCTATCTTCAGACCAAAGAAGTGTCTCAATCCTAAAAAACATCACCTATTCCTTTTCTCAAGAGATGCTGCATGACCCGCTGAGTAACTCCAGCTTTTTGTGTCTGTTGAGACACAAATATTAGGCACTGCATAAAGATTTGCTGGAATTGTGGAAAGCATCCTAGCAAGATGCATCACAGCTTGGTTTGGCATCGTCTACCCAAGATGGCAAGATATTGTGGAGTTGTGGATTACAGTTTATTACAATTCAGCCACCCTCTCCCATCGACTACAACTACACTTCATGCTGCCTTGGGAACGCAGCTAACATAGTCAAAGATCTTTTTTACCTCAGTTATTCCCTCTTCTTCCCTCTCTCTTTGGGCAGAAGATATAAAAGCTTGAAACTACATACCACCAGATTCAGGAACAAGCTCTTCACCACTGTTATCAGACTACTGAAGAGATCTCCCTTAAACTGGGGTGTCGGCCCAATCTTCCAAATTATCTCATTGCCGATCTTAAGATTTTTTTTCTCTGTAACTTCAAGAACCAGAGGACATAGATTTAAGGTGAGGTGGGAAAGATTTACCAGGAACCTGAGGGGCAATGTTTTTTCACAAAGGGTGGTAGGTGTATGGAAGGAGCTGCCAGAGGAGGTAGCTGTCTTTATCACAATGTTTCAAAAATATTTGGACAGGAATTTGAAAAGGATGTATAGAGGGATATGGGCCAAACAGAGGTAGGTGGGACTAGTTTAGACGGGGCATGTTGGTTGGCGTGGGCAAGTTGGTCGGTATGACTCCATAACTGTAATGCTATCATGCTGTAACATTATATTCTGTGCTCTGGTAATTTTCTCTTTACACTACCTGTTGTACTTGTGTATGACTGGGCTACCATCGACTCCACAGTCAAAAAGGCACAACATGATGTACTTCCTACGGCAGCTGAGGAAGCACAATCTGCCACAGGCAATGATGGTCCAATTCTACACGGCCATCGTAGAGTCTGGTCTCACCTTCTCTATCATGGTCTGGTTTGGCTCAGCCACCAAGCATGACACCTGGAGGCTGCGGCGAATCGTCCCGTCAGCTGAGAAGGTTATTGGCTGCAACCTTCCCTCCATTGATGAACTGTACACTGCAAGAGCCAGGAAGCGAGCGGGCAAGATCATCTCTGACCCATTGATCTCACCCTGGCCACAAACTCTTTGAATCACTTCCCTCTTGAAGGTGACTCCAGACTGTCAAAGCTGCCACAGCCAGACATATAACCATATAACCATATAACCATATAACAATTACAGCACGGAAACAGGCCATCTCGACCCTTCTAGTCCGTGCCGAACACGTATTCTCCCCTAGTCCCATATACCTGCGCTCAGACCATAACCCTCCATTCCTTTCCCGTCCATATAACTATCCAATTTATTTTTAAATGATAAAAACGAACCTGCCTCCACCACCTTCACTGGAAGCTCATTCCACACAGCCACCACTCTCTGAGTAAAGAAGTTCCCCCTCATGTTACCCCTAAACTTCTGTCCCATAATTCTCAAGACATGTCCCCTTGTTTGAATCTTCCCTACTCTCAGTGGGAAAAGCTTATCCATGTCAACTCTCATCATTTTAAAGACCTCTATCAAGTCCCCCCTTAACCTTCTGTGCTCCAAAGAATAAAGCCCTAACTTGTTCAACCTTTCTCTGTAACTTAGTTGCTGAAACCCAAGCAATATTCTAGTAAATATCCTCTGTACTCTCTCTATTTTGTTGACGTCCTTCCTATAATTAGGCGACCAAAATTGTACACCATACTCCAGAATTGGCCTCACCAATGCCTTGTACAATTTTAACATTACATCCCAACTTCTATACTCAATGCTCTGATTTATAAAGGCCAGCACACCAAAAGCTTTCTTTACCACCCTATCTACATGAGATTCCACTTTCAGGGAACTGTGCAGTTATTCCCAGATCCTTCTGTTCACCTGCATTCTTCAATTCCCTACCATTTACCATGTACGTCCTATTTTGATTTGTCCTGCCAAGATGTAGCACCTCACACTTATCAGCATTAAACTCCATCTGCCATCTTTCAGCCCACTCTTCCAACTGGCATAAATCTCTCTGTAGACTTTGAAAATCTACTTCATTATCCACAACCCCACCTATCTTAGTATCATCTGCATACTGACTAATCAAATTTACCACACCATCATCCAGATCATTGATGTACATGACAAACAACAGTGGACCCAACACAGATCCCTGTGGCACCCCACTAGTCACTGGCCTCCAAACTGACAAACAACCATCCACCATTACTCTCTGGCATCTCCCATTCAGCCACTGTTGAATCCATCTTGCTACTCCACCATTAATACCCAACCATTGAACCTTCTTAACCAACCTTCCATGAGGAACCTTGTCAAAGGCCTTACTGAAGTCCATATATACAACATCCACTGCTTTACCCTCATCAATTTCCCGAGTAACCGCTTCAAAAAATTCAAGAAGTTTAGTCAAACATGATTTTCCAGGCACAAATCCATGTTGACTGTTCCTAATCAGACCCTGTTTATCCAGATGCTTATATATATTATCTCTAAGTATCCTTTCCATTAATTTACCCACCACTGACGTCAAACTAACAGGTCTATAATTGCTAGGTTTACTCTTAGACCCCTTTTTAAACAATGGAACAACATGCGCAGTACGCCAATCCTCCGGCACTATTCCCGTTTCTAATGACATTTGAAATATTTCTGTCATAGCCCCTGCTATTTCTACACTAACATAAAAACAGATTTTATCCATGAGCTCTACTCAACAGCCAAAAATCTGTGGCCTCTCTTTGATCTGGTATTTTGTTGGTTCACATGCTTGATCAATGGTGTTTTATAATTAATATTTCATCAATTATTAATGTTTAGTGTTTTCTGAGTCATTCGTAACTGTCACTGTATGTCATGTTGTTACGTGGGCGGAGCACCAAGGCAAATTCCTTGTATGTGAATACTTGGCCAATAAACTTACTTACTTACTTACTTACTTATACTCATGGAAATTGTGATTTGTCTGGAAACAAAGCGTTTCACTATATCTCAGCACACATGACAATACTAAACCCACACCGACTTGCCTTCATTGGTGGTAGTGTTGAGTATGAAAGTTGACAAGTCATGTTGCAGCTTTATAAAGCCAGTGAGGCCTCATTTAGTATTGTGTGTACTTCAGGTCGCTCTATTACAGGACAGATGAGGAGGCTTTGGTGAAGGAGCAGGAAAGGTTCACCTGGATCTGTCTGTGTATCAGCTATAAGGAGGACATCATGTTTTGTTTTCTCTGGGGCATTGGGGGCTGAGGGTTGACCTGATAGTTTATAAAATGATGAGAAGTGTAGATAGAGTTGATGAACAGCCCTTTTCGAGAATGAAAACATCAAATATTAGAGGACAAAGCTTTAAGGGTGAGAGGGCGAAAGTTCAAAGGAGATTTACAAGGTAATTTTTTTTTACAAAGGGTGGTACTGCTGAGGTAAATGGTGAAAGTAGATATGAGAGAATGTTTCAGAGGAATTCAGAAAGACACATCAACAGGCAGGGAATAGAGGGTCACCTACAATGTGCATGAATTGTGGTTAGTTTGGAATTAAGCAAATCCCTTGATGAGTTTAAGGACTCTAGTACACAAGAGGGGAATTTAGAGTTCAAGAAAAGGACATGAGATAGCTTTGGCAGGTAAGTAAATGAGAATCCTAAAAGATTCTGTAAGTACAGTAAATGGAGAGCAAAATAGTAAAGAGGGAGAGAATATGCCCATTTAAGGAGCAATGTAGTCATCTATGCTTGGATTCTTAAGCAGTGTATGAGATCCTAATTTAATATTTCTCATCTGTACTTACTGTGGAGGAAGTCAAGGAAGCTAAGGAGTTGTGGAATAAACACTGGAAGATTCAGTAAAGTAAGTCGGCTGTTTGAGGTTGGTCGTGAGTAAAGGCAACAGTGGCATGATATAGGGACACCTAAATAATTAATAAGTATATACCAGCTAACAATGTTATAAAATAGCCTTTTGATAAAATGCATTGATGTTGATGGATCTAAATTAGATTTTCCCTCAATAAATTCCATCTTCCACAGTCTGGCCACTCAATGACTGTTTGTGTCTTGGTAACTTGCACCACTGCCTAATTCAGTAGTGTCCGTGAACATGGCTAAACTTCATCAGGTCACTGTCTGATCTATTGACTCAGTTTCTCTCATTTCTGTCGCAGTCTCACTGACAAATGTTTTCAGAATATTGGGCTATTCATTCAGTCTACAGCAGCTGATTCTGCTTTTATATATAACTCTGAATTCCCCCATCAGGTTAAAAGTGCACGCCCTGCCAATTATGCAACCTCTCTGTCTCCTATCTTTCAAAGTCACCTCATATTTTGTGAGCTCACATATTAGGAACCTGATGAAAACCTTCCTGTAAATTAAATGGAGTCAATATCGACAAAAGTTTAATCACCATTACAGATCATGAGGGAGAAGTTACGGTCTTCACACCATATTACCGAACTCTCTATCTCTTTCCTCTCAGTATGTGAAAAAGACTGTGACTGCTGACAAGTCTCACACTACTGCTCTCTTTCTCTCTCCATCCTCCCAGAACAAGGATAGGGTTCCTCTTGTCCTTATCTCCCATCCCCGTCAGCCCCATATTATTAATGAGCTTTCCCACGGAGCAATTATGATGAAGGACATTTGCTTAGAAAAGCAAGGTGTAGAATCAGTCAGGGTTGTAGCTTAGAAGCAGCAAGTTCTGCAAGTGCCCTCCATTTCTG
This sequence comes from Amblyraja radiata, assembly GCF_010909765.2. Classification (NCBI taxonomy): domain Eukaryota; kingdom Metazoa; phylum Chordata; class Chondrichthyes; order Rajiformes; family Rajidae; genus Amblyraja; species Amblyraja radiata. The sequence continues at coordinate 63,879,953 of NC_045963.1, read as the reverse complement.
CCAGTCATCCAATTGTGACTTTGCCTTAGTTTTTTCTCTCTCCATTAGCACAGCCTGCCCAGCTATCAGCAACACATATATAGACAAGGAAGCACCATCTCTTTCCAACTTGTTGCATCAACCAATTTGGTCTTTCCATATCAGAGATATTCTCTTTGGCCTTTCCATCCCACCCTCGCATTCTCTACAACATAAAACAAACTTTTTTTTCTCTTAAAATAGAACAAATTGCTGGAGCATCTCAGGAGGTCTTGGGTCAGGTCCCTTCTTCTGACCTGAAATGTCACCTTTCCAATTATTCCCCGAGATTCTGCCTGGCCTACTTGAGTTACTTCGGCATCTTGTCTATATTTGGTTTAAACCAGCATCTGCGGTTCCTTATTATTACATTTTATCTTTCCCAGTTCTGAGCAAAGATCGCAGCTTGAAATGTGTACTGTCTCTCTTTCCACAGATGCAGACAGACCTGCTGAGGGTTTCCAGCATTTGGTGGTTTTATTGCATGTTTGCAGAATCGTCAATTTCTTAGTTGTCATAGATTGGGAAATGCTGATTAGAAAGGATCTTTGATGCATCTAAACATCAGTTACTGAAAGCAAACACGCCCGTACGGTGTGGTAACTGTTTTGTTATAGGGCTTCAGTACAAGTACAAGGATAACACAACATTTACACAGGGCCATTTTAATTTTCCAACCCAGGAGTATAATTACCGAATGTAGAAAAGTTTGGAAAATTATAATGTGTCTGCAACTGGCTTGCTTATTTCTTTTCATATCCTGGGCAGGAAAGGATCAGGTCTTGGGTAATTGTTTGTCCATCAATGTTTCTTCTAAATAATTTATTTTGTATAACTTATGTTAAGCTGGAAAAAGTAAAGAAATTATTTACAAGGAGGTCGCCAGGACTCGAGAGACTGTGTTATAAGGAGAGGTCGGGTAAACAAGGGCTTTATTCCATATGGGGATTTCCTTATTCCTGAGGGGTGATCTTATTGACGTGTACAAAATCATGAGGGACATAGATAGGATGAAAGCACACAGTCTTTTTTCCCAGGGGAGGGTAATCAAAAACAAGAGAGCATAGGTTTAGAGGGCCTGTAGGTGGTGTTTTGTACATGGAACATGCTGACAGAGGAAGTGGTTGAGTCATGTGCAATTCAACATTTATAAGGCATTTGGACAAACACATTTAGGAAAGGGTTTGACGGATGTGAGCAAACATGGCCAAATGTGACCAGCTTAGATAAGGCATCTTGGTCAGCACAGATGGGTTAGACTGATCCTAGTTCTACATCTCTCCATATCACCATCTATATTCCTCATTTCCCATTCCCATAACTCTCAATATGAAGAAGGGTCTCGACCCAAAACGTCACTTATTCTTTTTCTCCAGAGATGTTGCCTGACCCGTTGAGTTACTCCAGCATTTTGTGTCTATCTTCGGTTTAAACCAGCATCTGCAGTTCTTTCCTACACGCCCTGTTTCCGTGCTGTATGACTCTATGACTCATTACTCTGTATGTTCTAGAACAGTCTGAAGAAATCATCAAGAACAGTCTGAAGAAATTCTGCGCAACTAGGAGCACATTGCACTGGACAGGCATCAGGGCCGGCCTTAGGAGGTGCGGGGCCCAATTGGGAACAATTTTGGTGAGCCCCAGGTTCCCAGCCAAGGTCTGTAGAATCATAGAAATATAAATTAAGTCTATTATGGACTTTATATCTCTATGGTAGAATGGAAAGTAATCAAAATTGGTGCTTAAAAAGTGCATGCGAGTTAATGGACCAAACAGATCTAAGCTACATTTTAATGTAAAATTGTATATATGTAAGCCTACAAGTAACAAACAAAATGCGTAGATCACCTCTGCAAAGTACATAGTTATGCGGCTTTTTCACGGGGCGACTTGACGCAAGATGTAACCAGAGTGAAGTGGTCGTGGTCTAGCACGATATCACACGATATAACGGGGGGGTAGATAAAGAGTTCCCACGGTACTCGGCATTTCTGTTATTTGTGCGAGTGACTTGTCCGTCTCCCGAGCTTTCCCGTTAAATCTTGAATGAACATTGTGAAGTGTTGTTAAATCATCACGTGGCACAAATTATGTCACTTTTTTTTCACACACTATAAATATCCTCCCTTGGTTGAATTGGCTCATTTGGAGACATGTTTTACTGTGTATGTGGGAAACACAGATGGACTGAGCACAGTACCTCGGTCTTACTGTGTGTGGGAGAGGGGGAGAAAGAGACGTACACTCACTGAGGCAGAGTCTCTCAGCCTGTGTAAGAGGGAGGGAGGGAGAGAGAGAGAGAGAGAGGCACACACAAGGTGGATGTGATATCTCACCTGCCTGTTTCAGTGACAGACACCCGCCGCCAGTAAATGAAGACTGTAAAACTGAGACCCTGGTTCTGGACTCCCCCAACATCGGGAACATTCTTCCTGCATCTAGCCTGTCCAATCCCGTAGTTACTGATTAGACCGGTATCTATTTATTTACTTTATTGATGATTTCAATTAAATATTGGGAACATCAGGCCGCAAACGTTATTTCTTGAGTGTTAGTGCTGGACTTTGACTCGACCTTCCTAGTTAGCCGGCACCTGAGACTGAGCCAAGCAATGTCCAGACCTGACTTAAACACAAAGTGATGGAGGAACTCAAAGGGTCAGGCTCGTCCAACGCTCTGTGTTTTGCTCGTGATTCCTGCATCTGCAGTTCCTCGTGTCTACAGACCAGAGTTGCCACTTGACTCCGAGATGACCATCACAGAGCATACGGAAGATAGACACGAAATGCTGGAGTAACACAGCGGGACGGGCAGCATCTCTGGAGAGAAGGAATGTGTGACATTTCGGTTCGAGACCCTTCTTCAGAGTCTCGTCCCGAAACGTCACCCATTCCTTTTATCCAGATGCTGCCCGTCCATGATGTTATGTCTGTCTCCAGTATTACTGTGTCTATCATCGGCGCAAACCAACATCTACAGTTCTTCCCGACACATTAGAGGATACCGTCTCGCCATCACTCGGATTACCCGCTTCATTTCCATAACGTTGCCACCTCTCTTTACTTTGCTTACTGAAGCCTGATCCTTGTCACACTCAGTGCTCTATCGCCCAGCCTCTCATCTTTCAATCGGGTTCGGCCAGGAAGGAACTGCAGATGCTGGATTAAAACGAAGATAGACACAACATGTAGCTCAGCGGGACAAGCAGCATATCAGAAGGGTCTCGACCCGAAATGTCACCCATTCCTTCTCCCCAGAGATGCTGCCTGCCGTCGAGTTACTCCAGCATTCTCTTTAAACCGGCATCTGCTGTTCCTTCCGACACATGCACAAGAAATAGGCAACTTTTCGGGCCGAAACGTTGCCTATTTCCTTCGTTCCATAGATGCTGCTGCACCCGCTGAGTTTCTCCAGCATTTGTGTGTGTGGGTGGTAGTTGGGGGCGGGGGGGGGGGGGGGGGGGATTCGAATCGGAACCTTTCTTCAGACATCCTAATCGGAATTGAGTCTGAAGATGTGTCTCGTCCCGAAACATCACCTATTTTTCTCCAGAGATGCTGCTTGACTCGCTGAGTTACTCCAGCTTTTTGTGTCTGTCTTCGATTTAAACCAACATGTGCAGTTCACTCCTTACACGGGTCTCTGGAGAACATTGATTGGTAGCATTCCGGTCCCTGCTTCGGAAAGGCATCGATCGCTAGTTGGCGAGGACTCCGAGCTGTATCTCTCAAAGAAGTACATGTGAAAAATTTCTCACGGACCCTAAAAATGCGGGACCTTTCAGTAAAGTCCCTTTTAAAGATTTTGAATCTCATTAACATAACTCATGAATAAGTTGATGTCCATATGCGGATGCAAATCTTTATTTTTTAAATTCAATCCCACAGAAGACAATTTTTACTCACCTTCTGTCCCCTCTGTCCAGCTTCCGGGTTCACCGTTCGCAGGAGTTCCCACGGTAACCGCAAGAGTTATTACGGATATCGCACGGATATCGCACTGGCCACTACGTTCATATAATGTTGCAATGCTCAACCACAAGTGTACAAGTCACTCTTGGAGAAATTCAAACTTGCTTGAATTTTCTCCCGAGTCACCAAGTTACACGATTACCTGCCGTTAGCGCCACGGTGGTCCACGGTGGTCCACGAATACCGTACTGTTATCGCACGAGGTTCCCACGATGTTAAACACTGGTTAACTCTTGCGTCAAGTCGCCCCGTGAAAAAGCCCCATTACAATACCACTTGTTTTAGTGACTGTGAAATGAAAAAAAAGTAATGTAATTATCTAGATCCTGGAAAACCAATAACTATTAACGAAAAACCAGTCCAGGCATTAAATTTTGGGCTTCAGCCCCATTTTACCCTTTGGGCTTCTACCCCCATCCTAGCAGGTGTGTGTGTGTGTGTGTGTGTGTGTGTGTGTTTGTGTGTCTGTCTTTGTGTGTCTGTTTGTGTTTGTGTTTGTGTGTGTGTGTGTGTGTGTGTGTGTGTGTGTGTGTGTTAGTTGTCTGTGCGTTATGTGTGCGTGTGGGAGGGAAGGAAAGAAGGGAGTGAGGGAGAGAAGGGTGGAAGGAGAGAAGGGAGGGAGGAAAGGAAAGAAAGAAGGGAGAGAGGGAGGGAAGGAGAGAAAGAAGGGAGGGAAGGAAGGAGAGAAGGAAAAAGAGAGAGTGGAAGGAGGGAGGGAGGGAAAAAGGGAAGGGAGGGAGGGAAGGGAAGGAGAGAAGAGAGGGAAGGAAGAAGGGAAGAGGACATGACTTGAGAATTAAGGGACAGAGGTTTAGGGGTAATACGAGGGGGAACTTCTTTACTCAGAGAGTGGTAGCTGTGTGGAATGAGCTTCCAGTGGAAGTGGTGGAGGCAGGTTCGATTTTATCATTTAAAAATAAATAGGACAGGTATATGGATGGGAAAGGAATGTAGGGTTATGGTCTGAGTGCAGGTAGATGGGACTAGGGGAAAATAAGTGTTCAGCACGCACTTGAAGGGACGAGATGTCCTGTTTCCGTGCTGTAATTGTTATATGGTTATATGGTTATATGGAAGGGAGGGAGGGAAGGGAAGGAGAGAAGGGAGGGAGAGGGCCGGTGGCGGGAGTGGATGCCGGGGTCCGGGCGAATGGGTGTGAGCTGAGGCCGAGGTTTGTAAATGTTGCTCCAACCCCAGGCCCAGCCTTCCTTGTATTGTTCACCGCATCTCTCTGGGGAGAGAGAAGGGTGGAGCCAGGGCTGTGTGTGTGAAGCACGGCGACAGGAGGGGCGGGAGCACTGCCTTGGGACTGTGAGGGAACGACCCATCTCCCCCTCTCCCCCTCTCCCCCTCTCCCCCTCTCCCCCTTCTCCCCCTTCTCCAATTCCCCCTCATGCCCCCCTCCCCTTGTACCCCTTTCTTCCTCCTCCACCCCTCTACTCTCTCTCCACCCCTCTCTCCCACCTCCACCCAGGGTAGATCTACCCAAGCAGAGAGTAGACTACTGAAGTGCGGGGCCCCCTTAGGCGCGGGGACCAATTGGGAGCAATTGGTCCAATTGGCTTAAGGCCGGCCCTGACAGGCGTTCCAGGAGGAAATCCATGCTTGAAGGAGCTGCACGAAATGGAACTACGCCGTGTCGCAGAGACAAAGTGACAGCACCGTAAGGAGAGAGAGAAGGGGGCTCGACGACTACCAACCATCGCCAGTCTCCACTGCCTACGTTGCACCAAGGCGTGTGGATCGCGGATCGGCCTCTACAGACATCTGCAGACTCACATGTAGACGACCCTGTGGAGAGGAGAGGCCAGTCATTCTCGTTTTGAGTGACTGCCGATGATGATGATTATGTTAAAATCTGTCAGTTTTTGTTGTGGAATACAGAATTTCTTCTCATGATCTATTTGAAAATCTTGCCTGGGTTTAACCTTATTAAATGATGATGAATGTTAATCTGCCTGAAACTAACTCGGTTTCTCTCCCCACCCGCAGCTCTGAGCGGCTGAGTGTTCCTGGCTTTTGTGTTATTATCCATCCTGCCTCTGCAGTCTTTTGCCTGTATCTCGTTATTGGGCCAAAATTTCTCCCTGGGCAATGTTCTCTCTCCTAATAGATTTATAAAATATTTTCATTAGATCTGATATTCTTCACACTGGATTTAATGCAAACATATACGTCAGGTTATTGTTCATTGGCTGAGGCACAGCGTTCAACACCATTATCCTGTCCAAACTCAGGGATCTGGGTCTCTGCTCCATCAGCACAGGGGCACCTCAAGGCTGTGTGTTCAAACCCCTGCTCTACCCTCTGTATACCCGTGACTGTGTAGCCAGCTGCAGCTACAAAGCCATCTTTAAATTCTATGATGATACCACCATCCTTGGATGAGTAATGTCTAATGCTGAGTCAGGGTAATGGAGGGAGATCGATAATTTAGTTGAGTGGTGTCAGGACAAGAATTTTGCTCTCAGCATCAGCAAGAAAAAGGAACATACCTTGACTTCATCATATCCCCCCTGGTTAAATCCCTCCCTACCTATGTTCAAGCCACCTCAGGCACCTCCAACGTGACCCCACCACTCGCCACATCTTCCCGTCTCCACCCCCTGTCTGCTTTACACAAAGACCACTCCCTCCGTAACTCCCTGGTCAATTCTTCCCTTCACTCCTGCACCAACCGCAAGAGATGCTACACTTGTCGCTTTACCTACCCCTCGATTCCATTCAAGGACCCAGCAGTCGTTCCAGGTGTGACAGAGGTTCACCTGCACCTCCTCCATCCTCATCTATTGCATCCTCTGCATTATCCCGCACACTAGAGACAATTTACAATTTTACCAAATCCAATTAATGTACAAACGTGTATGTTTTTGGAGTGTAGGAAGAAAACAAAGCACTTGGAGAAATCCCACATCGTCACACAGAGAACGTACAAACTCCGAAAAGATTAATGTGCCGAAGGCAAGTAAGTAAGAATTTAATTGCTCCAGTCCACTTCCGCCGCATATGAAAAATAAACACTCTTCCCGTTATTATATCCCCATTCACACATCTCATTACTTTTATTCCCTCCATTACATCTGCCTGTTTAATCTCCACTCTTTCTTGCATTTGTTTAATGCATTTCTTATAGATACAGTATGGGTTGTGAATGTGTACGTGATTCCTATCTTCTGATATTTCATATAAATAATTTTCTCAGAGATGAATCAGAACAGCCTCAAATTACTTCTAAACCTTGATTAACAAAGCAGAGAAACAAATTGATATCCATGCTTGGTCGGAATCCCAGAGCAGTACACTTCAGTGTCCTTCTCACAGCTAACCAAGAACACAAAACATCTCAATTTTAAACTGAAATATTCAACTGTAAAATAGTAGATACACATCACTGCAATATGTAAATTGAACTTGAAAGCAGATGAAACTAACCCAGACTGGGCGACCCATCCTGGGACTGTACTTACCCACTGCACAGAGGAACAGAGTCAAGGTGGAGAATATCAGTGCAAACATGTTGCAAATTTGGTTTGCAACGATTAGACTTCTGTTCATTCAGACCCGATGTTCCCGTTGCTGTTTTAGAAGCGACTGACCTCTTCAACTTCCCCACAAGATTGTTTCATCACAAATGTGTGGAGTGTAAAGAGGAAGTCATGGGGAAAGTGGGCAGTGGAAACCACTGAAAATTTACTCTCAAACTGTAGGCAGACCACCAGAGTAAACATAGAAACATAGAAATTAGGTGCAGGAGTAGGCCATTCGGCCCTTCGAGCCTGCACCGCCATTCAATATGATCATGGCTGATCATCCAACTCAGTATCCCGTACCTGCCTTCTCTCCATACCCTCTGATCCCCATAGCCACAAGGGCCACATCTAACTCCCTCTTAAATATAGCCAATGATCTGGCCTCGACTACCCTCTGTGGCAGGGAGTTCCAGAGATTCACCACTCTCTGTGTGAAAAAAGTTCTTCTCATCTCGGTTTTAAAGGATTTCCCCCTTATCCTTAAGCTGTGACCCCTTGTCCTGGACTTCCCCAACATCGGGAGCAATCTTCCTGCATCTAGCCTGTCCAACCCCTTAAGAATTTTGTAAGTTTCTATAAGATCCCCTCTCAATCTCCTAAATTCTAGAGAGTATAAACCAAGTCTATCCAGTCTTTCTTCATAAGACAGTCCTGACATCCCAGGAATCAGTCTGGTGAACCTTCTCTGCACTCCCTCTATGGCAATAATGTCCTTCCTCAGATTTGGAGACCAAAACTGTACGCAATACTCCAGGTGTGGTCTCACCAAGACCCTGTACAACTGCAGTAGAACCTCCCTGCTCCTATACTCAAATCCTTTTGCTATGAAAGCTAACATACCATTCGCTTTCTTCACTGCCTGCTGCACCTGCATGCCCACTTTCAATGACTGGTGTACCATGACACCCAGGTCTCGCTGCATCTCCCCTTTTCCTAGTCGGCCACCATTTAGATAATAGTCTGCTTTCCTGTTTTTGCCACCAAAATGGATAACCTCACATTTATCCACATTATACTGCATCTGCCAAACATTTGCCCACTCACCCAGCCTATCCAAGTCACCTTGCAGTCTCCTAGCATCCTCCTCACAGCTAACATAGAAACGATGTAGTTTTCACTAGAGTAGTTTTCACCATTCTCTCTGGATGCATCGACGATGGTCACAGATGCAAGTTTCAGACGTACTGAGGGCAAATCATTGTAGTCACCCCTGATGCTGAAGTAGGGTTGTACAGGGTGGTTCAAGAACTTGATGGTTGATGGAAAGAGGTTGTCCTTCAACCTGGAGGTAACAGCCTTCAGGCTCCTGTACTTTCTTCCTGATGGTACAGGGAGATGAGAGTATGGCCACGGTGATGCGGGTCTGTTTCTTGGCACCATTTGGCCAGTTGATCGATCTTCCCCAATACTCTGACTCATCATCATCCATAATTTGTTCAACTACAGTGGTGTCGTCGGCAGATTTGAAGATGGAGTAGGAACTGTGTCCGGCCACACAGTAATGGGTACAGAGTACGGGGCTGAACACCCAGCCTTGAGGTGCTCCTGTGCTGATGGTTCCTGATCAAGCAGGAAGTTTGGCTATGAGGTGGAGGAAATGCATTACTGATTAGGGAGAAGTTCACAGTGGCACTTGGAGAGGACATACTAGAGGATTATTCCACTGTGGGTAGTTTATTCACAGCGGGTAGAGTTCACAATAAACAAAGGCACGATCATGCTGACGGGATGATATAATGGGCCCTCCAAAAACCAGCAGGAAATAGAAGAACAAATATATATACTGATTACAGGAAACTATAAAACTATCCGGGTTAATTGGCTGCTGCAAATTATCCCAAGTATGTAGGATAGAACCAGTCTTTAATCTTTTTCTTTAGCCTTTCGCGATATAGTGTGAAAACGGGCCCTTCGGACAACTGATTCCAAGCCGATCAGTGATCATCCCGTACACCAGCACTAACCTACATACTGGGGAAATTTTTAAATCATTTTTACCAAAGACAATTAACCTACAATCCTGTACGTCTTTGGAGTGTGGGAGGAAACCGGAGCACCCGGAGAAAGCCCATTTGGTCACAGGGAGAACGTACAAACTATGTACAGACACCAACTTTAGTCAGGGTTGAACCTGAGTTTTTTTGCGCTGTAAGGCAGCAACTCTACCGCTGTGCCACCGGGCCACCCAGTGTATGGGTGATTGCTGGTCGGCGCAGATTCGGTTGGCCGAAGGGCCTATTACCGTGCTGTATCTATAAATTAAACTAAACTGAAAACCTGCGGACCGTAGTCAAACTTGTAACAGGTTTTGGACAGGGCAGAGAGAAAGTTTCCGGCAAAAGTGGAAAATTGAGAATGCTAGTTTATAACCTCATTACTTCCTTTTCAGTGAAAATGCAAAAGTGTACAGGATAAAACAGAAATTCGTACCGTCATTTATATTGTAATCTCCCTCTTCTGAAATATGTTACTCGACAGATTACACAATTTCTTGTTCAGAGGCATCCTTAAATTTCTGCACTCTCATCATAAATGTAGTTCACCTGCCTTTTTTGTCAATAGTACTTAACTCACATGCATCAAGAAAGACTCAAGAGTTAGCAATTAAAAATAATCCCTCCAAAATAAGCAGATGTGGTTTTCTTTAGAGTTGGCTTCCTCTTCCACTGCTTGTTAGAAATACATTTACCAATGTGAATAAATTCAGTTTTCAGGATGATATTGTTGCTTGCAAAATTTGGTTACTCGTTACACATCTCCTCTCTGCCCGACATACGGTCGCTTCATATAAAACTTCCCATTCTAATGTTGAAAGGCCTGGATAGAGTGGATGTGGAGAGGGTGTTTCCACCAATGAGAGAGTCTAGGACCAGAGGCCGTAGTACCTTCAGAAAAGAGATGAGGAGGAATTTATTTAGTCAGAGTGTGGTGAATCTGTGGAATTCATTGCCCCAAAAGGCTGTGGAGACCAATCAATGGATATTTAGAAGGCGAAGATTGACAGATTCCTGATTACTACGGGTGTCAGGGATTATGGGAGAAGGCAGGAGAATGGGGTTGAGAGGGAAAGATATATCAGCCATGATTGAATGGCCAAGTAGACCTGATGGGCCGAATGGCCTTATTCTGCTCCTATAACTTATGAAGATTCATTCCTCGTTGGATTGATCATCCTAAAAATTGTCTGAAAACACTTACATGCTGGCCTCTCGTACATTCCTCCTTGCTTTCAGTCAGCTATTGATGGTCATGCCTTTAACATGCACCTCTCATTACCCCCACTTTCGCCCTCCCCACTCTTTCCACCACACCCCCCTCCCTCCCCCTGTACAAGCTCTCTTCCTATCTCCTCCTTTCTTAAGCGGCCTTTTCACGGGGCGAGTTGACGCAAGATGTCACCAGAGTGAAGAGGTCGTGGTCCAGCACGAGTCTCGCACGATATAACGGCAGTAGATAAAGAGTTCCCACGGTACTCGGCATTTCTGCTATTTGTGCGAGTGACTTGTCCGTTTCCCGAGCATTCGCGTTAAATCTTGAATGAACATCGTGAACTACACGTGACACAAATGATGTAATTTTTTTTTCACACACTATATATATCCTCCCTTGGTTGAATTGGCTCATTTGGAGACATATTTTACTGTGTATGTGGGAGACACAGATGGACTGAGCACAGTACCTCGGTCTTACTGTGTGTGGGAGAGGGGGAGAAAGAGACGTACACTCACAGAGGCAGAGTCTCTCAGCCTGTGTAAGAGGGAGGGAGAGAGAGAGAGAGGCACACACAAGGTGGATGTGAAATCTCACCTGCCTGTTTCAGTGACAGACACCCGCCGTCAGTAAATGAAGACACCCCCATCTGTCTCCCCCTCCTCTCCCTCGACTCCCCCACCTTTCTCTCCCAACTCCAATCCCGTCCCGACCCCCTGGGAAACTGAATAGAGCAACAGTCAACTGTTGCCTGTGCGCTGATATGACAATAAAGGCTACTTTACTTTACTGAGTTAAAGAGTTCCCACGGTAGACTGTAAAACTGGGACCCTGGTTCTGGACTCCCCCAACACCGGAACCCTTCTTCAGACAGCTTAATCGGAATTGAGTCTGAAGATGTGTCTCGTCCCGAAACATCAGCTTTTTTTCTCCAGAGATGCTGCTTGACTCGCTGAGTTACTCCAGCTTTTTGTGTCTGTCTTCGGTTTAAACCAGCATGTACAGTTCACTCCTTACACGAGTCTCTGTACAACATTGATTGGTAGCGTTCCGGACCCCTGGACCCGAGGACTCCGACCTGTATCTCTCAAAGAAGTACATGTGAAAAATTTCTCACGGACCATAAAAATGCGTAACCTTTCAGTAAAGTCCCTTTTAAAGTCCCTTTTAAAGATTATAGTTATTTTCTTGAATCTCATTAACATAACTCATGAATAAGATGATGTCCATATGCAGATGCAAATCTTTATTTTTATTTATTTTTTAAATTCAATCACACATAAGATAATTTTTACTCACCTTCTGTTCCCTCTGTCCAGCTTCCGGGTTCACCGTTCGCAGGAGTTCCCACGGTACCCGCAAGAGTTATTACGGATATCGCACTGGCCACTACGTTCATATAATGTTGCAATACTCAACCACAAGTGTACAAGTCACTCTTGGAGAAATTCAAACTTTCTTGAATTTTCTCCCGAGTGACCAAGTTACACGATGACCTGCCGTTAGCGCTACGGTGGTCCACGGTGGTCCACGAATGCCGCACTGTTATCGCACGAGGTTCCCACGATGTTAAACTCCGGTTAACTCTTGCGTCAAGTCGCCCCGTGAAAAGGCCGCTTTAAAATGTAGCACTCTGATCAAGTGTTTCACACAAGCATAGAACAGTACAGCAGAGGGAAAGGTTCTTTGACCCACCATATCTGTGTCGAACATGATGCCAATTTAAACTTCCCATCTGCCTGCACATGGTCTTACCATTCTCTACTTGTTAATGTCTTTGTCTAAATGACAAACTACCACTCAGATCTGCCTCCACCACTTCCCCCGGCAATGTGTTCCAGGAACCTAACACTCTGTGAAAACAAGAACTTGCCTCATATACAGTGACTTGCAAACGTTTTCATACCCCTAGAACTTTTCCACATTTTGTCAGGTAAAAAAATTTGAAAACCATGTATCATTTTCCTTCCACTTCACAATTATGCGCCACTTTGTGTTGGTCTATCACATAAAATCCCAATAAAATACATTTACGTTTGTGGTTGTAACGTGACAAAATGTGGAAAAGTTCAAGGGGTATGAATACTTTTGCAAGCCACTGTATATTCTTTAAACTTTCCTACTCTCATCTTAAAGCCTTGATATCTAATATTTGACATTTCTACCCTGGAAAAAAAGACTCTGAGTATTCTAACCGGTCTATGGTGCTGTAGTCAGGCGACTCTGCGTGCAGGTCCCAAAAGTGGATTTGTGATCATTAGAGCCAGGATTTTGCCATAAATGCCGTTGCCTTTTTATGCCTTTTTTGATGATTTCACCAGGATAATGCTTTTCACAAACGAGTGCCTAAATCAACCTTTTTTTTGCCGTTTTGCCAAAAGGTCGAGATATTTTCTCTAGCTGTACCGTGATCACAATGATGTTTTCTATGTTAACACATTAATATTAATGTTTTTTTAACGTGTTAACATAGTATAACTTACAAGAAAACTTCCATCACCGGGCAAAACCAGGGGCGCCACCGTTGGTCGTTCATTCGTTCGTGCCGCTGCCCGCTGGTTCAGTCTTCTCCAAGATCTATTTAAGAAAGAACTGCAGATGCTGGAAAAATCGGAAGTAGACAAAAAATGCTGGAGAAACAGCGGGTGAGGAAGAATCTATGGAGAGAAGGAATAGGTGGCATTTCGGGTCGAGACCCTTCTTCAGACTGATGTGGGGGGTGGGGCGGGAAAAGGAAAGGAAGAGGCGAAGACAGTAGGACTAGAAGGAGAGCTGGGAAGGTGGAGGGGGAGGAGGGAGAAGACAAGGGCTATGTAATATTAGAGGAGTCAATGGTGGGGTGTAGGCTACCCAAGCGAAATACCAAAGCTTGTCTCCTCACTACATTTACTGCTGGCTCCAGTCTCAAATCTGAGTTTTCGAGTGATTTGTGCAGGGCATTCATTAATGCTGGAATTCCATTGTGGAAATTGGAAAACAAATCTTTCAGAGGTTTTTTCGAGAAATACACAGAGGAACTTATACCAAGCGAGTCATCATTACAAAAAATTATGTTCTCAGCAACTTCAACATTGTTGTGCAGAAAATTAGAGATGAAGTTGCATGCAACAAAATCTGGATCTCAATAGATGAGACAACTGATGCTGTTGGGAGATATTTAAGAAGGAACTGCTGGAAAATCGATGCTGGAAAATCGAAGGTAGACAAAAATGCTGGAGAAACTCAATGGGTGAGGCAGCATCTATGGAGTCTGAAGAAGGGTCTCGACATGCAATGTCGCCTATTTCCTTCACTCCATAGATGCTGAATTTCTCCAGCATATTTGTCTACCTGTGGGGAGATATGTTGCCAATGTGGTCATCGGTACACTGGAGGCAGGTCAACCATCAAAGGAGTATTTGTTGACATAGGAAGTATTGTAGAAATCAAACAGCTCAACTATTGCTCAGTTGTTTACATCTTCACTTGCTGTACTTTGGGCAGAAGGTATAAAACACAAGAATGTTCTTCTGTTTGTGACTGATGCAGCTCTGTACATGAAAAAAGCTGCTCGTGCTCTTAAAGTTTTATTCCCAAAATGTTGCATTTGACATGGTTAGCTCAAGGACTTCATAGAATTGCAAAGCACATAAATAGCTTGTTTTCAAATGTCGATTGCCTAGTTTTCAATGTCAAGAAAATCTTCCTCAAAGCACCATCACATGTGCAGTTGTTCATGGAAATGGCACCTGAGATTCCGCTACCTCATCAGCCCATTTTGACTAGGTGGTGTACATGGCTCTCTGCTGTACTCTACTATGCTGCAAATTTTGAAAAGATAAAATAAATCGTCAACTGTTTTGAAGAAGAAGCATCTGCTCCAGTCCGGATTGTCAGTGAAATCATGCAGAAAAATTCCCTCCATCGCGATCTTGTGTTTATTGCTTCCAATTTTGCAAACTTCCCACAAGCTATCACTTCCCTTGAGAAACGTTGCGAAACATTAGTGAATAACTTGCAGGTTTTCAACAAAATAACTGACGATTTTGGTAAAGTTCCTGGCGATGTAGCTAATGACATACAAGGAAAATGTGAGAGTGTGATTTTAGCTAACAAAGATCTTGAAGAAATATAAAACATAGCTAAAGTTCTCAAAGGTAGTTGTAGTGCACAAGATATCTACATGAATATAGAGTCTCTAGCTTGTTTCTGGTATGCACGAGTGACCTCAGCTGAGGTAGAAAGACGTTTTTCACAACTGAAGCACATTCTGTCTGACAGAAGGCATGGTTTAACACCAGATAAGTTGAAAACAATGCTGGTAATTATGTGCAACCAGGCAACTTTGGTCATTTAATATAGTATACCTTTATATTATCAATTTTAACAATATTTTGGTGGCGGAAATACATGCCATTTTATGCCTATTGTCATTAAATGCCTTTTTCATGCCTTTTTGTGATTTTATTATTACTTTTGCCTGCCTATTTTAGTGTTTTTTGTGCCAAAACATCCAGGCTTGAGTCATAAGTGATCGGAGCAGAATTAGGCCATTTAGCCCATCAAGGCTACTCCGCCATTCAATCATGGCTGATCTATCTCTTCCTCTCAACCCCAATTCTCCTGCCTTCTCCCCATCACCTCTGACACCCGTACTAAGCATGAGTAGAAATCACTTTTAAAACATGGGGGGGGGACACAATGGGAGAGGGCACAGAGGGAAGTGAGAGGGCAGAGAGAGAGGGCAGAGAGAGAGGGCAGAGAGAGACGGCAGAGAGAGAGGGAAGAGAGAGAGGGCAGAGAGAGAGGGCGGAGAGAGAGGGCAGAGAGAGAGGGCAGAGAGAGAGGGCACAGAGAGAGGGCAGATAGGGCAGAGAGGAACAATCGCACATTATAACGTGCCGTCGACCCATTTTGCCACTGCTGAACAACCCTCCTGTCCCCCAACATTGCACCCTTCTTCATGGCGGCCCTGCAGATGTCTCAGTTCTGACAATTAAAGGGACCTACCCGGTAACAACACTATGAGCAGCTCTGGGCCGCCGCGCTCCCGACTCGAATTGACTCGACTCGACGCCTAACTGACACATGCTCCATTCTGTGCTGAGCTCGCGGCGGGCCATATGTGGCCCACGGGCCATAGTTTGGAGACCCCTGATGAGCGCATACATACGTACGCATAATACGGTAATTACAGTTAGCACTGGCGTAATTGGGAAGAGTATCGCTAGATTCCTTCCCTGGTGGGCTGGAGGCATGGACGTAAAACACGGGAGTGGGGAGGGGGGGGGACATGTCCCCTCCATGTTTTGAGAGGTGGGGGACAATCCCCCCCATGTTTTGTGAAACATGTATTTTGCAATCAGTTCCCATCCGACCGGGCTCTGCGGAGTCGGGGCCGCATGCATGGTCAGCTGGCTCAGACTCTGAAAATAATTTAATGTCATCCTTTGGTAATGATAAACGCTCATCCATTCCTCATACAATACACAAAATAGATTGCAGCAACAGCTAAACCGCCTTGGAATTTTACATTTGTAAAAAGCTCTCGGGTTTAATGAGTACTGAAGAAAGATTGGAGTTGTTTATCGCTTCATTTCTCTGAGACAAAAACGATGTGTTAACTGTCGTATTAACACTGTTATTTTTGATGTGTCACCAACCAATACATCGATAGGCATTCCTCAGTAAATATAATTGTGTTTTGACCATCAAGTATTCCTGACACATTCCTTTGAATAAAATTCACGAGAGTATTTCATAAAACTGTCTGATGCGGGTATAATTATCATTTTAGCTTTGGAAGCAGACAAAAAATGCTGGAGGAACAGCGGGTGAGGCAGCATCTATGCAGAGAAAGAAAATGGGATGTTTCAGGTCTCGTCCCTTCTTCAGACCATTTGTGAACTTTGGATGTATTGGTGGATGGGAAAGATTTAAACGGATATCGGAGGATCATTAAGGGACCCGGCGGTCGAGATGGTGTGCAGGTATAGCCCCTCATTCACACACGTTATTCAGTAATTTTTACCCATAATTTAGGGATGTTCTATGAAATTTAAAAAAATTAAGTATGTTTATGTTTATTTTTGTTAGTTTATTAAAAGTTTATTTATGTATGTTTTTGTTAGTTTGTGAAAACCTATGTGTGTTGTTTTCTCTCTCTCTCTCTCTCTCTCTCTCTCTCTCTCTCTCTCTCTCTCTCTCTCTCTCTCTCTCTCTCTCTATCTCACGTTTAAATCTTTCAAAAGCTACAACATGATAAATAACACTGAATAAAACTGAAGCAAATAAAGGTAAACAGAAGGACTATCCTTGGAGGAGAGAGAGAGGGAAAACAATGCACGTAAACTTTTCACAAACTAACAAAAACATAGATAAAGAAACTTTTGATGGGAGGAGATAAAATTGTTAGTTGTCATGCAAACTTGTCATCGGGCCGCCACGCAATTGTGTCCCCCCATGTTTTTAAAGCGATTTCCGCCCTTACGGGTAAAGAGGCCGGAGAATAGGCCTAAGTTATGTTTCGACATATTTGAAAACATGGGGAGGATTGTCCCCCACCTCTCAAAAAATGGGGTGGGGGGTCACATCAACAAATCCTCAGCCCACCTGCCCACAAGCCTTTTTGAACATCCTATCTACCTGTAATGTCACTTTCAATTACCTATATACCTGTGCTCCTAAATCCCTCTGCTCTACCATTTACTGTGTAGATTCTGCCCATGTTAGTGTTCCCAAATGCAACACCTCACATTTCTCTGTATTAAATTCTATCAACAAATCCTCAGCCCACCTGCCCAATCAACAAGATCCTGCTGCAACTTTTGATAACCATGTTCACTATCTACAATACCACCCACTTTTGTGTCATCTGCAAGCTAGCTCACCATGCTGTGCACGTTCTCGTACAAAATCATTGATAGGTGACAAACTGCATTAGGCCCAGCAGCAAACCCTGAGGCACACCACCAGTCACAGGCCTCCAGTCTGAAAAAACAACCCTCCACCATCACCCTCTGCTTCTTTCAATGACGTCAATTATCCATCCATTCATCGATATCTCCATGAATCTCCAAGGACTTTATTCCATATGGGGATTTCCTTATTCCTGAGGGGTGATCTTATTGAAGTGTACAAAATCATGAGGGACATAGATAGGATGAAAGCACAGTCTTTTTTCCCAGGGGAGGGTAATCAAAAACAAGAGAGCATAGGTTTAGAGGGCCTGTAGGTGGTGTTTTGTACATGGAACATGCTGACAGAGGAAGTGGTTGAGTCATGTGCAATTCAACATTTATTAGGCATTTGGACAAACACATTTAGGAAAGGGTTTGACGGATGTGAGCAAACATGGCCAAATGTGACTAACTTAGATAAGGCATCTTGGTCAGCACAGATGGGTTAGACTGATCCTAGTTCTACATCTCTCCATATCACCATCTATATCACTAATTTCCCATTACCCTAACTCTCAATCTGAAGAAGGGTCTCGACCCAAAATGTCACTTATTCTTTTTCTCCAGAGATGTTGCCTGACCCGTTGAGTTACTCCAGCATTTTGTGTCTATCTTCGGTTTAAACCAGCATCTGCAGTTCTTTCCTACATGCCCTGTTTCCGTGCTGTATGACTCTATGACTCATTACTCTGTATGTTCTAGAACAGTCTGAAGAAATCATCAAGAACAGTCTGAAGAAATTCAGAGCAACTAGGAGCACATTGCACTGGACAGGCGTCAGGGCCGGCCTTAGGAGGTGCGGGGCCCAATTGGGAACAATGTTGGTGAGCCCCAGGTTCCCAGCCAAGGTCTGTAGAATCATAGAAATATAAATACAGTCTATTATAGACTTTATATCTCTATGGTAGAATGGAAAGTAATCAAAATTGGTGCTTAAAAAGTGCATGCGAGTTAATGGACCAAACAGATCTAAGCTACATTTTAATGTAAAATTGTATATATGTAAGCCTACAAGTAACAAACAAAATGTGTAGATCACCTCTGAAAAGTACATAGTTACAATACCACTTGTTTTAGTGACTGTGAAATTAAAAAAAAGTAATGTAATTAACTAGATCCTGGAAAACCAATAACTATTGGCGAAAAACCAGTCCAGGCATTAAATTTTGGGCTTCAGCCCCATTTTACCCTTTGGGCTTCTACCCCCATCCTAGCAGGTGTGTGTGTGTGTGTGTGTGTGTGTGTGTGTGTGTGTGTGTGTGTGTGTGTGTGTGTGTGTGTGTGTGTGTGTGTGTGTGTGTGTGTGTGTGAGTGTGTGTGAGTGTGTGTGTGTGTGTGTGTGTGTGTGTGTGTGTGTGTGTGTGTGTGTGTGTGTGGTGTGAGTGTGTGTGTGTGTGTGTGTGTGTGTGTGAAGGTGTGAGTGTGTGTGAGTGTGTGTGTGTGTGTGTGTGTGTGTGTGTGTGTGTGTGTGTGTGTGTGTGTGTGAGAGTGTGTGTGTGTGTGTGTGTGTGTGTGTGTGTGTGTGTGTGTGTGTGTGTGTGTGTGTGTGTGTGTGTTAGTTGTCTGTGCGTTATGTGTGCGTGTGGAAGGGAAGGAAAGAAGGGAGTGAGGGAGAGAAGGGTGGAAGGAGAGAAGGGAGGGAGGAAAGGAGAGAAAGAAGGGGGGGAGGGAGGGTAGGAGAGAAAGAAGGGAGGGAAGGAAGGAGAGAAGGAAAAAGAGAGAGAGGAAGGAGGGAGGGAGGGAAAAAGGTAAGGGAGGGAGCGAAGGGAAGGAGAGAAGGGAGGGAAGGAAGAAGGGAAGAGGACATGACTTGAGAATTAAGGGACAGAAGTTTAGGGGTAATACGAGGGGGAACTTCTTTACTCAGAGAGTGGTAGCTGTGTGGAATGAGCTTCCAGTGGAAGTGGTGGAGGCAGGTTCGATTTTATCATTTAAAAATAAATTGGACAGGTATATGGATGGGAAAGGAATGGAGGGTTATGGTCTGAGTGCAGGTAGATGGGACTAGGGGAAAATAAGTGTTCAGCACGCACTTGAAGGGACGAGATGGCCTGTTTCCGTGCTGTAATTGTTTTATGGTTA
Source organism: Amblyraja radiata (assembly GCF_010909765.2). Taxonomy (NCBI): domain Eukaryota; kingdom Metazoa; phylum Chordata; class Chondrichthyes; order Rajiformes; family Rajidae; genus Amblyraja; species Amblyraja radiata. Next base: position 63,860,204 of record NC_045963.1, on the reverse strand, counting down.
TATGGTTATATGGAAGGGAGGGAGGGAAGGAAAGGAGAGAAGGGAGGGAGAGGACCGGTGGCGGGAGTGGATGCCGGGGTACGGGCGAATGGCTGTGAGCTGAGGCCGAGGTTTGTAAATGTTGCTCCAACCCCAGGCCCAGCCTTCCTTGTATTGTTCACTGCATCTCTCTGGGGAGAGAGAAGGGTGGAGCCAGGGCTGTGTGTGTGAAGCACGGCGACAGGAGGGGCGGGAGCACTGCCTTGGAACTGTGAGGGAACGACCCCTCTCCCCCTCTCCCCCTCTCCCCCTCTCCCCCTCTCCCCCTCTCCCCCTCTCCCCCTCTCCCCCTCTCCCCCTCTCCCCCTTCTCCATTCCCCCTCATGCCCCCCTCCCCTTCTACCCCTTTCTTCCTCCTCTACCCCTCTACTCTCTCTCCACCCCTCTCTCCCCCCTCCACCCAGGGTAGATCTACCCAAGCAGAGAGTAGACTACTGAAGTGCGGGGCCCCCTTAGGCGTGGGGACCAATTGGGAGCAATTGGTCCAATTGGCTTAAGGCCGGCCCTGACAGGCGTTCCAGGAGGAAATCCATGCTTGAAGGAGCTGCACGAAATGGAACTACGCCGTGTCGCAGAGACAAAGTGACAGCACCGTAAGGAGAGAGAGAAGGGGGCTCGACGACTACCAACCATCGCCAGTCTCCACTGCCTACGTTGCACCAAGGCGTGTGGATCGCGGATCGGCCTCTACAGACATCTGCAGACCCACATGTAGACGACCCTGTGGAGAGGAGAGGCCAGTCATTCTCGTTTTGAGTGACTGCCGATGATGATGATGATGATTATGTTAAAATCTGTCAGTTTTTGTTGTGGAATACAGAATTTCTTCTCATGATCTATTTGAAAATCTTGCCTGGGTTTAACCTTATTGAATGATGATGAATGTTATTCTGCCTGAAACTAACTCGGTTTCTCTCCCCACCCGCAGCTCTGAGCGGCTGAGTGTTCCTGGCTTTTGTGTTATTATCCATCCTGCCTCTGCAGTCTTTTGCCTGTATCTCGTTATTGGGCCAAAATTTCTCCCTGGGCAATGTTCTCTCTCCTAATAGATTTATAAAATATTTTGTCATTAGATCTGATATTCTTCACACTGGATTTAATGTAAACATATACGTCAGGTTATTGTTCATTGACTGAGGCACAGCGTTCAACACCATTATCCTGTCCAAACTGAGGGATCTGGGTCTCTGCTCCATCAGCACAGGGGCACCTCAAGGCTGTGTGTTCAAACCCCTGCTCTACCCTCTGTATACCCGTGACTGTGTAGCCAGCTGCAGCTACAAAGCCATCTTTAAATTCTATGATGATACCACCATCCTTGGATGAGTAATGTCTAATGCTGAGTCAGGGTAATGGAGGGAGATCGATAATTTAGTTGAGTGGTGTCAGGACAAGAATTTTGCTCTCAGCATCAGCAAGAAAAAGGAACATACCTCGACTTCATCATATCCCCCCTGGTTAAATCCCTCCCTACCTATGTTCAAGACACCTCAGGCACTCTCCGTCGTCTCCGGGCATTCCATTCTCTAGGCCCCCATCCCCTCATCTTCACCATGGATGTCTAGGCACTCCATACCTCCATCCCCCACCAGGATGGTCTCAAAGCCCTCCGGTTCTTCCTCGACCGGAGAACCAATCAATCCCCGTCTACAGATACTCTCCTCCGCCTAGCGGAGCTGGTCCTTACCCTTAATAACTTTTTGTTTAACTCCTCCCATTTCCTCCAAATACAAGGCATAGCTATGGGCACGCGCATGGGCCCCAGCTATGCCTGCCTCTTTGTAGGGTACGTCGAACAATCCTTGTTCGAGATGTACCCGGGCCCCATCCCCGATCTCTACCTCCGCTACATCAACGATTGCATTGGTGCTACCTCCTGCACCCACACACAACTCACTGACTTCATCCGCTTCACCACTAACTTCCATCCGGCACTCAAATACACCTGGACCATTTCTGACACTTCCGTACCATTTCTTGACCTCACTATCTCCATCGCAGGTGATAGACTTCTGACCGCCATCCACTATAAACATACTGACTCCCATGGCTATCTGGACTGCACTTCTTCCCACCCTGCTTCCTGTAAGGACTCCATCCCCTACTCCCAATTCCTCTGTCTACACCTCATCTGCTCCCAGGATGAGGTGTTCCACACCACGGCATCGGAAATGTCCTCATTCTTCAGGGAACGGGGGTTCCTCTCCCCTACTATAGATGAGGCTCTCACTAGGGTGTCTTCATTACCCCGTAACATGGCTCTCTCTCCCCACCCCCCCACTCGCAACAAGGGCAGAGTCCCCCTAGTCCTCACCTTTCACCCTACTAGCCGTCACATACAACAAATAGTCCTCCGTCATTTTCGCCACCTCCAACATGACCCCACCACCAGCCACATCTTCCCGTCTCCACCCCTGTCTGCTTTACACAAAGACCACTCCCTCCGTAACTCCCTGGTCAATTCTTCCCTTCACTCCCGCACCAACCCCTCCCCGGGCACTTTCCCTTCCAACCGCCAAAGATGCTACACTTGTCGCTTTACCTCCCCCCTTGACTCCATTCAAGGACCCAGCAGTCGTTCCAGGTGCGACAGAGGTTCACCTGCACCTCCTCCATCCTCATCTATTGCATCCTCTGCATTATCCCGCACACTAGAAACAATTTACAATTTTACCAAATCCAATTAATGTACAAACGTGTATGTTTTTGGAGTGTAGGAAGAAAACAAATCCCACATCGTCACACAGAGAACGTACAAACTCCGAAAAGATTAATGTGCCTAAGGCGAGTAAGTAAGGGTTTAATTGCTCCAGTCCACTTCCGCCGCATATGAAAAATAAACATTCTCGTCTCGTTATTATATCCCCATTCACACATCTCATTACTTTTCTTCCCTCCATTACATCTGGCTGTTTAATTCTTGCACTCTTTCTTGCATTTGTTTAATGCATTTTGTTTAGATATGGGTTGCGAATGTACATGTGCTTCCTATCTTCTGACATTTCATATAAATAATTTGCTCAGAAATGAATCAGAACAGCCTCAGATGACTTCTAAACCTTGATTAGCAAAGCAGTGAAACCTATTGTTATCCATGCTTGGTATGAATACCAGAGCAGTACACTTCAGTGTCCTTCTCACAGGCAACCGAGAACACAAAACATCTAAATTTTAAACAGAAATATTCAACTGTAAAATAGTAGATACACATCACTGCAATATGTAAATTGAACTTGAAAGCAGATGAAACTAACCCAGACTGGGCGACCCATCCTGGGACTGTACTTACCCACTGCACAGAGGAACAGAGTCAAGGTGGAGAATATCAGTGCAAACATGTTGCAAACTTGGTTTGCAAGGATTAGACTTTTGTTCATTCAGACCCGATGTTCCCGTTGCTGTTTTAGAAGCGACTGACCTCTACAACTTCCCCACAAGATTGTTTCATCACAAATGCGTGGAGTGTAAAGAGGAAGTCATGGGGAAAGTGGACAGTGGAAACCACTGAAAATTTACTCTCAAACTGTAGGCAGATCACCAGTTTTCACCATTCTCTCTGGATGCATCGACGATGGTCACAGATGCATGTTTCAGACGTACTGAGGGCAAATCTTTGTAGTCACCCCTGATGCTGAAGTAGGGTTGTACAGGGTGGTTCAAGAACTTGATGGTTGATGGGAAGAGGTTGTCCTTCAACCTAGAGGTAACAGCCTTCAGGCTCCTGTACTTTCTTCCTGATGGTACAGGGAGATGAGAGTATGGCCACGGTGATGTGGATCTGTTTCTTGGCACCATTTGGTCAGTTGATCGATCTTCCCCAATACTCTGACTCATCATCATCCATAATTGGTTCAACTACGGTGGTGTCGTCGGCGGATTTGAAGATGGAGTTGGAACTGTGTCCGGCTACACATTAATGGGTACAGAGTACGGGGCTGAGCACCCAGCCTTGAGGTGCTCCTGTGCTGATGGTTCCTGATCAAGCAGGAAGTTTGGCTATGAGGTGGAGGAAATGCATTACTGATTAGGGAGAAGTTCACAGTGGCACTTGGAGAGGACATACTAGAGGATTAATCCACTGTGGGTAGTTTATTCACAGCGGGTAGAGTTCACATTAAACAAAGGCACGATCATGCTGACGGGATGATATAATGGGCCCTCCAAAAACAGCAGGAATTAGAAGAACAAATATATAACCTGATTACAGGAAACTATAAAACTATCCGGGTTAATTGGCTGCTGCAAATTATCCCAAGTATGTAGGATAGAACTAGTCTTTAATCTTTTTCTTTAGCCTTTCGCGATATAGTGTGAAAACGGGCCCTTCGGACAACTGATTCCAAGCCGATCAGTGATCATCCCGTACACCAGCACTAACCTACATACTAGGGAATTTTTTTTATCATTTTTACCAAAGACAATTAACCTACAATCCTGTACGTCTTTGGAGTGTGGGAGGAAACGGAGCACCCGGAGAAAGCCCACTTGGTCATAGAGAGAACGTAGAAACTATGTACAGACACCAACTGTGGTCAGGGTTGAACCCGTGCTTTTTTTGCGCTGTAAGGCAGCAACTCTACCGCTGTGCCACCGGGCCACCCAGTGTATGGGGGATTGATGGTCGGCGCAGGGCCTGTTACCATGCTGTATCTATAAACTAAACTAAACTGAAAACCTGCGGACCGTGGTCAAACTTGTAACAGGTTTTGGACAGGCAGAGAGAGACTTTCTGGCAAAAGTGGAAAATTGAGAATGCTAGTTTATAACCTCATTACTTCCTTTTCAGTGAAAAAGCAAAAGTGTACAGGATAAAACAGAAATTCGTACCGACATTTATATTGTAATCTCCCTCTTCTGAAATATGTTACTCGACAGATTACACAATTTCTTGTTCAGAGGCATCCTTAAATTTCTGCACTCTTATCATAAATGTAGTTCACCTGCCTTTTTGTCAATAGTACTTAACTCACGTGCATCAAGAAAGACTCAAAAGTTATAAATTAAAAATAATCCCTCCAAAATAAGCAGATGCGGTTTTCTTTTGAGTTGGCTTCCTCTCCACTGCTTGTTAGAAATACATTTACCAATGTGAATAAATTCAGATTTCAGGATGATATTGTTGCTTGCAAAATTTGGTTACTCGTTACACATCTCCTCTCTGCCTGACATACGGTCGCTTCATATAAAACTTCCCATTCTAATGGTGAAAGGCCTGGATAGAGTGGATGTGGAGAGGGTGTTTCCACCAATGAGAGAGTCTAGGACCAGAGGCCGTAGTACCTTTAGAAAAGAGATGAGGAGGAATTTATTTAGTCAGAGTGTGGTGAATCTGTGGAATTCATTGCCCCAAAAGGCTGTGGAGGCCAAGTCAATGGATATTTAGAAGGCGGAGATTGACAGATTCCTGATTACTACGGGTGTCAGGGATTATGGGAGAAGGCAGGAGAATGGGGTTGAGAGGGAAAGATAGATCAGCCATGATTGAATGGCCAAGTAGACCTGATGGGCCGAATGGCCGTATTTTGCTCCTATAACTTATGAAGATTCATTCCTCGTTGGATTGATCATCCTAAAAATTGTCTGAAAACACTTACATGTTGGCCTCTCGTACATTCCTCATTGCTTTCAGTCAGCTATTGATGGTCATGCCTTTAACATGCACCTCTCATTACCCCCACTTCCGCCCTCCCCACTCTTTCCACCACTCTCCCCTCCCACCCCCTGTCCAAGCTCTCATCCTATCTCCTCTTTTCTTGAAACGTAGTACTCTGATCAAGTGTTTCACACAAGCATAGAACAGTACAGCAGAGGGAAAGGTTCTTTGACCCACCATATCTGTGTCAAACATGATGCCAATTTAAACTATTCCCATCTGCCTGCACATGGTCTCACCATTCTCTACTTGTTAATGTCTTTGTCGAAGTGACTATTAACTACCACTCAGATCTGCCTCCACCACTTCACCCGGCAATGTGTTCCAAGCACCTAACACTAAGAACTTGCCTCATATATATTCTTTAAACTTTCCCACTCTCATCTTAAAGTCTTGATATCTAATATTTGACATTTCTACTCTGGAAGAAAATACTCTGAGTATTCTAACCAGTCTATGGTGTTGTAGTCAAGCAACTCTGCGTGCAGATCCCAGGTGGATTTGTGATCTTTAGAGCCAGGATTTTGCCATAAATGCCGTTGCCTTTTTATGCCTTTTTTGATGATTTCACCAGGATAATGCCTTTTTCACGAACAAGTGCCTAAGTCAGCCTTTTTGCTAAAAGGTTGAACTATTTTCTCTAGTTGTACCGTGATTACAATGATGTTTTCTATGTTAACACATTAATATTAATGTTTTTTTAACGTGTTAACATAGTATAACATATGAAAACTTCCATCACCGGGCAAAACCAGGGGCGCCACCGTTGGTCGTTCATTCATTCATGCCGCTGCCTGCTGGTTCAGTCTTCTCCAAGATCTATTTAAAAAAGAACTGCAGATGCTGGAAAAATCAGAAGTAGACGAAAAATGCTAGAGAAACAGCGGGTGAGGAAGAATCTATGGAGAGAAGGAATAGGCGACATTTCAGGTCGAGACCCTTCTTCAGACTGATGTGTGGGGGGGGGGGGCGGGAAAAGGAAAGGAAAGGAAGAGGCGAAGACAATAGGACTAGAAGGAGAGCTGGGAAGGCGGAGGGGGAGGAGGGAGAAGACAAGGGCTATCTAAAATTAGAGAAATCAATGTTGGGGTGTAGGCCACCCAAGCGAAATACCAAAGCTTGTCTCCTCACTACATTTACTGCTGGCTCCAGTCTCAAATCTGAGTTTTTGAGTGATTTGTGCAGGGCATTCATTGATGCTGGAATTCCACTGTGGAAATTGGAAAACAAATCTCTCAGAGGTTTTTTCGAGAAATACACAGAGGAACTTATACCAAGCGAGTCATCATTACAAAAAATTATGTTCACAGCAACTTCAACATTGTTGTGCAGAAAATTAGAGATGAAGTTGCATGCAACAAAATCTGGATCTCAATAGATGAGACAACTGATGCTGTGGGGAGATATTTAAGAAGGAACTGCAGATGCTGGAAAATCAAAGGTAGACAAAAATGCTGGAGAAACTCAGTGGGTGAGGCAGCATCTATGGAGTCTGAAGAATGGTCTCGACACGAAATGTTGCCTATTCCTTCGCTCCATAGATGCTGCCTTACCCGCTGATTTTCTCCAGCATATTTGTCTACCTGTGGGGAGATATGTTGCCAATGTGGTCATCGGTACACTGGAGGCAGGTCAACCATCAAAGGAGTATTTGTTGACATCGGAAGTATTGGAGAAGTCAAACAGCTCAACTATTGCTCAGTTGTTTACATCTTCACTTGCTGTACTTTGGGCAGAAGGTATAAAACACAAGAATGTTCTTCTGTTTGTGACTGATGCAGCTCTGTACATAAAAAAAGCTGCTCGTGCTCTTAAAGTTTTATTCCCAAAATGTTGCATTTGACATGTTTAGCTCAAGAACTTCATAGGATTGCAAAGCACATAAATAACTTATTTCCAAATGTCGATTGCCTAGTTTTCAATGTCAAGAAAACCTTCCTCAAAGCACCATCACATGTGCAGTTGTTCAAGGAAATGGCACCTGAGATTCCTCTACCTCATCAGCCCATTTTGACTATGTGAGGTACATGGCTCTCTGCTGTACTATACTATGCTGCAAAGTTTGAAAAGATAAAATAAATCGTCAACTGTTTTGAAGAAGAAGAATCTGCTCCAGTCCGGATCGTCAGTGAAATCATGCAGAAAAATTCCCTCCATCGCGATCTTGTGTTTATTGCTTCCAATTTTGCAAACTTCCCACAAGCTATCACTTCCCTTGAGAAACGTTGCGAAACATTAGTGAATAACTAATCTGACGATTTTGGTAAAACACCTGTAGATAAAGACATACAAGGAAAATGTGAGAGAGTGATTTTAGCTTACAAATATCTTGAAGAAATACAAAACATAGCTTAAGTTCTCAAAGGTAGTTGTAATGCACAAGACATCAACATGAATATAGAGTCTGTAGCTTGTTTCTGGTATGCACTAGTGACCTCAGCTGAGGTAGAAAGACGTTTTTCACAACTGAAGCACATTCTGTCTGACAGAAGATAGTTTAACACCAGATAATTTGAAAACAATGCTGGTAATTATGTGCAACCAGGCAACTTCGGTAATTTAATATAGTGTACCTTTATATTATCAATTTTAACCATATTTTGGTGGCGGAAATACATGCCTTTTTATGCCTATTGTCAATAAATGCCTTTTTCATGCCTTTTTGTAATTTTATTATTACTTTTTGCCTGCCTATTTTAGTGTTTTTTAGTGTCTAATCCTGACTCTAGTCCGGGTGTCAGAGGTGATGGGGAGAAGGCAGGAGAATTGGGGTTGAGAGGAAGAGATAGATCAGCCATGATTGAATGGCGGAGTAGCCTTGATGGGCTAAATGACCTAATTCTGCTCCGATCATAAGTGTTCTCCTGCCTTTTCCCCATCACCTCTGACACCCGTACTAAGCATGGGTAGAAATCGCTTTTAAAACATGGGGGGGACACAAAGGGAGAGGGCACAGAGGGGAGAGAGAGGGCGGAGAGAGAGGGCAGAGAGAGAGGGCAGAGAGAGAGGGCAGAGAGAGAGAGGGCAGAGAGAGAGGGCAGAGAGAGAGGGCAGATAGGGCAGAGAGGATCAATCGCACGTTATAACGTGCCGTCGACCAATTTTGCCACCGCTGAACAACCCCCCGTCCCCCAACATTACACCCTTCTTCTTGGCAGCCCTGCAGATGTCTTGGTTCTGACAATTAAAGGGACCTACCCAGTAACAACACTATGAGCAGCTCTGGGCCGCCGCGCTCCCGACTCGAATCGACTCGACGCCTAACTGACACATGCTCCGTTCTGTGCTGAGTTTGCTGCGGTCCGAATAAAATCTCACGGTGGGCCATATGTGACCCACGGGCCATATTTTGGAGACCCCTGATGAACGCATACGTACGTACGCATGATACGGTAATTACAGTTAGCTCTGCCGTAATTGGGAAGAGTGTAGTGCTAGCTTCCTTCCGTGGTGGGCGGGAAGCATGGACGGAAATCCCAGGGTGGGCGACAGGGTGGTGGGACATGTCCCCTCCATGTTTTGAGAGGTGGGGGACAATCCCCCCCATGTTTTGTGAAACATGTATTTTGCAATCAATTCCCATCCGACCGTGCGCTGCGGAGTCGGGGCCGCATGCATGGTCAGCTGGCTCAGAATCTGAAAACAATGAAATGTCATCCTTTGGTAATGATAAACGCTCATCCATTCCTCATACAATTCACAAAATAGATTGCAGCAAAACCAAAACCGCCTTGGAATTTTACATTTATAAAAAGCTCTCTGGTTTAATGAGTACTGAAGAACGATTGGAGTCATTTATCACTTCATTTCCCTGAGACAAAAACGATGTGTTAACTGTCGTATTAACACTGTTAGTTTGATGTGTCACCAACCAATACATCGATATGCATTCCTCAGTAAATATAATTGTGTTTTGACCTTCAAGTATTCCTGACGCATTCCTTTGAATAAAATTCACGGGAGAATTTCTTAAAACTGTCTGATGCGGGTATAATTACTATTTGAACTTTGGAAGCAGACAAAAAATGCTGGAGGAACACAGCGGGTGAGGCAGCATGTAAGTAGAGAAGGAAAATGGGGCGTTTCGGATCTCGACCCTTCTTCAGACCCTTTGTGAACTTTAGATGTATTGGTGGATGGGAAAGATTTAAACGGATATTGGAGGATCATTAAGGGACCCGGCGGTCGAGATGGTGTGCAGGTGTAGCTCCTCATTCACACACGTTATTCAGTCATTTTTACCCATAATTTAGGGATGTTATATGAAATTTAAAAAAATTAAGTATGTTTATATTTATTTTTGTTAGTTTATTAAAAGTTTATTTATGTATGTTTTTGTTAGTTTGTGAAAAGTCTATGTGTGTTGTTTTCTCTCTCTCTCTCTCTCTCACTCTCTCTCTCTCTCTCTCTCTCTCTCTCTAGGTTAGCCGTTTAAATCTTTCAATAGCTACAACATGATAAATAACACTGAAGAAAACTGAAGCAAATAAAGGTAAACAGAAGTCTATCCTTGGAGGTGAGAGAGAGGGAAAACACTGCATGTAAACTTTTCACAAACTAACAAAAACATAAATAAAGAAACTTTTGATGGGAGGAGATAAAATTGTTAGTTATCATGCAAACTTGTCATCGGGCCGCCAGGCAATTGTGTCCCCCCGTGTTTTAAAAGCGATTTCCGCCCTTACGGGTAAAGAGTCCGGAGAATAGGCCTAAGTTATGTTTCGACATATTGGAAAACAATGGGAGGATTGTCCCCCACCTCTCAAAAAATGGGGTGGGGGGGCACATCTCCCTGGGATTTCCACCCATTATCAATGTGCACCCACATTGCTATGAGGGAGAGAGAGTTCTAGGTTATTGAACCAGCAACGGTGAAGGAACATCAATATGTTTCCAGGTCAGTATGTTGGGTGGATTGGAAGACAACTTGCTGCAATGTATCCTGAAGATGCTACAAGCCGCTGCTACTGTGTACCTGTGGTGGAGTGAGTGAATGTTGAGGATGGTTCAATGAATTTTATTCAATGATTCTCCAGTGCCCTCGAACAGGTTGGCCCACCGACCAAAGTCCCTCTCCTCGCCCGTCCGTCTCTGTGTCTCAGGGAACACTGCCTGCAGCCGACCCCGAAGGTGCTGGAGGTAATATCCTGGCCCCTCTACTACCAGCCTATACCGTTCTATTCTCACCAAGGGTTGAAGGCAAAGTGCTCTGCATAGGAAGAGATACGGATCTGTGACAGGTATCCCCATTACCACCAGAGGGCACTGTTGTTCCATTATTCCACTTGAACTGTTATTTTCCCAAAGATACATTTTATTCCACTTATCAAATTCCAAAGTAACTTTAAGTGGTTCTCCACTTACCAATGAAATTGCAATAGAAGCATTTTGGCCCTGAGTTTTTCCCGATTCAAAGTATGATCTTTTAACCTTCCTAATATAGGCTGGGCTGCAATAGTGTTAAAGGCTTAGATGGGATGGAATGTGTTGAGTGTGTTCAGAATGGTTTCACCACACATAATAGAGGACTTTGCTATGGAGAGGGCAGAGCTTAACCTACTCTTGGGAAATAGGGCAGGGCAAGTGACTGAGATGTCAATGAGGGAGCACTTTGGAACAATGACCAGAGGTCTATTAGTTTAGTTTGATTTAGTTTAGAGATACAGCGCAGAAACAGGTCCTTTGGCCCACCGAGTCTGCACATTAACACAAGCCTACACATATAGTACTAGAGACAATTTACACATATACCATGTATGCAAATCAAAGCCAATTAACCTACAAACCTGTACGTCTTTGGAGCGTGGGAGGAAACTGAAAATCTCGGAGAAAACGCACATGGTCACGGGGAGGACGTACAAACCTGTGGTCGGGATGAACCAGGGTTTCCAGCGCTGCAAACGCTCTAAGTCAGCAACTCTACCGCTGCGCCCCATTTTAAAATACTTATGGAAAGGAACTGAACTGGTCCACAATTTAAATTTTAAATTAGGGAAGGCTAATTTTAACAGTATTAGAAAAGAGCATGCAGAGGTTAATTGGAGTAAGATGTTTGCTGGCAAAGACATCCTTAATCCATTACAATTCACCCAGCAACAAAACAGATCCTTGGCAGACACCATCTCCCTGGCCCGACACACATTTGCATTGATATTAGTTTATTATTAACCCGTGTACTGAGATACAGTGAAAAAACGTTGTTTTGTGTACTATCCATGCAAATCATACCACACATGAGTACAATCACACCAGGCACAGAGAAAGTCCAAATAAATTTGTACATGGTACCTACCGCAGTGAGTAGGTTGGGAGATCCAGGCTAAACTTAATTTTAAGCTATCTCCCAAGCTATCTTTGAGTCCTGGCAAAAACCTCGTAAACCTTCTCTGTGCTCTTTTTCAGCTTGATAACATCTTTCCCATAACATGTTTCCCAAAATACACTAAATGCAGCCTCACCAACGTCTTATACGTGTACAACATGACCTCCCAACTTCTATACATGGCTCTAACTGATGAAGGCCAATGTGCCAAAAGCCTTTTTGACCACCCTATCTACCTGTAATGCCACTTTCAATTACCTATATACCTGTGCTCCTAAATCCCTCTGCTCTACCATTTACTGTGTAGATTCTGCCCATGTTAGTGTTCCCAAATGCAACACCTCACATTTCTCTGTATTAAATTCTATCAACAATTGCTCAGCCCACCTGCCCAATCAACAAGATCCTGCTGCAACTTTTGATAACCATGTTCACTATCTACAATACCACCCACTTTTGTGTCATCTGCAAACTAGCTCATCATGCCATGCACGTTCTCGTACAAATCATTGATACAGATGACAAACAGCAATGGGCCCAGCATTAAACCCTGAGGCACACCACCAATCACAGGCCTCCAGTCTGAAAAAACAACCCTCCACCATCACCCTCTGCTTCTTTCAGACATCAATTATCTATCCATTCATCGATATCTCCATGAATCCCATTGGACCTAACCTTCTAGAGCAGCCTACCATGCGGCACCTTGTCAAATGCCTTACTAAAATGCATGTATCCAATGTCCACAGCTCTACCTTCATCGACCTTTTTGGTCACATCCTCAAATAACTCAATCAGATTCGAGTGACACGACCTCCCATGTATAAAACCATGTTGACTATCACTAATCAGCCCCTGTACATCTAAGTGCATAAATATATTCGTATCCCTCAGAATACTCCCTAGTAACTTTCCAACCACAAATGTTAAGTTCACTGGCCTGTAGTTTCCAACTTATTCCCTGCAGCCCTTCTTGAATAGAGGCACAGCATTTGCCTCCCTCTACTCTTCCGGCAACTCGTCTGTATTTAACAATGATTCATAAGTCTCTGCAAGGGCTCCTCGTTTCCCACAGTGTCCTAGGATATAACTGATCAGGCCCCGGAAATTTGTCCATCTTCATACGCTTCAGGTAACTTCAGCATGTCTGCGACCATAATACCGACTGCTCTCAATCCTCTTCCAGTGACTACCCCAAGATCCCCCATCCTCCTGTCTTTCTCCACGGTAAAAACACTCGTTGAGGACCTTGCCCATCTCCTGTGGCTCCACACAGAATTGACCACTTTGCTTCCTGAGGGGTCCCACACTTTCACTGGTTACCTTTTTTCCTTTTATGTGCTTTTAATATCTCTTGGGATTATCCTTAGTGCTATCTACCAGAGCCATCTCCAGTCCCCTTTTTGCCCTTCTGATTTCCCTTTTTAGCTTAGTTCCCAAAACTCCTCCAGGGATACACTTGATCCCAGCTGCCTATACCTGTCCAATGCCTTTTTCTTAGAACTCTTGACCATTACAAAGGTACTCTTGACCATATACAAAAATTGGGGCATATGATATTTCTGTACAAGTTATTGGTGAGACCACACTTGGAATACTGTGTGCAGTTCCAGTCGCTAGTTATTGGAAAGATGTCACTACGTTGGAGAAGGTGCAGAAGTTTCACCAGGATTTTACTGATCCTCGCAGGCCTAAGTTATAAAGAGAAGCTAGACTGGCTGCGACCTTTTTCCTTTGGAGCATAGGAAGCTGAAGGGTGATCTTTCTGAAGTATGTAAAATGACAAGAGGCATGGATAAGGTGAACACACAGTTTATTTCCTCATGGTACAGATTGTAAAACTGGACGACATTGGCTTAAGGTGAGAGGGACGATATTTAAATGAGACCACAATACAACATTTCACTCAGCCCTCTCCTATTATCTCAAACATAGCTCCACAGTTTAAGCTGCATGTTTATTAGAAAGCAGCAACATCTATATACAGGCAGTTGAACGATTTGAACAATCAATGCAATATTTTAAAGCAGTAAACAATAACGAGGAAGTCTATACAACCATTGCAATGTCTCCATATACTTGATTGTCTTTAAATTCTTATCATACTTTGGGAAACAACTAGCTGGCTGATACATGCCATCAACCAGCTTCAATGTAGATGTCACTTATTTTTCCTATACTTTCATCAATGGGAGAATGGTGTGGAAAGGGATGTTTTTTCTTGATGCACATATCCCAAACGTTCCTTCTAATAAACGTCTCTTGTGTCAAACACAAAGCAAATGGAACTCTGGCCTTATACCTTTACATGTCCGACGTGTCTGCCTGTGCAGATATCATCCAATCTTCCTTCAATTAAACAGGACGCCGAGACAGTTCAGCGGTGGGACACTTATTTGCTGCCTGTTTATAGAAAATTAAACAGAAACCAGTTACACAAAGCAAAATGGTGAAGAATGCATGAGTCTGAAGGGTCATGTGTTCATGTTCTCCAGAGATGCTGCCCGACACCTTGTGATAATGACACCTAGTTTTACATTCCTCTACCATGGAAAAAAGGCTGTGAGTATTTACTTTATGAATGTCCCTCATCATCTTGAACACCACAATAAGACCGACCACCCCTCAGACTCCAAATCTGAAAGTTCCAGCCAAGGCACCTCTCCTTCGAGATTCCCCACCAGATCAAGTTGCTTCTCTCTGCCCAGCATAGTCAGGTTAATTCCCGGGATGGCGGGACTGACATATGATGAAAGAATGGATCGACTGGGCTTATATTCACTGGAATCTAGAAGGATGAAAGTGGTTCTTATAGAAACATATAAAATTCTTAAGGGATTGGACAGGCTAGATTCCCGGAGAAATGTTCCCGATGTTGGGGGAGTCCAGAAACAGGGGTCACAGTTTAACAATAAGGGGTAGGCCATTACGACTGATATGAGGGGGTGGAAGATTGCAACCTTTACGTGGTCCGCCCTGTTTCGATGAATGCAATCAACCTGGCGTGCACAATCAAATAGAACAAGTTTACAGCTACAACTTTGGCTGTGCACATCATACGGAAGAAGTAGACTGATATGAGGAAAAACATTTTTACCCAAAGATTTGTGAATCTGTGGAATTCTCTGCCACAGAAGGCAGTGGAGGCAAATTCACTGGATGTATTCAAGAGAGAGTTAACCCTCTTAGGGCTAACGGAATCAAGGGACATGGGGAGAAATGTAGAATGGGGTGCTGATTTTGGATGATCAACCATGATCACATTGAATGGCAGTGCTGGCTCAAAGGGGCTGAATGGCCTACTCCCACTCCTATTTTCTACAGTGCATTCCGAAAGTATTCAGACCCTTTCACTCTTTTTACACATCCAACCCTAAGCACACAGCCAAGACAACGCAGGAGAGTGGCTTTGTGACAAGTCTGTGAATGTCCTTGAGTGGCCCAGCCAGAGCCTGGACTTGAACCCGATCGAACATCTCTGGAGGGACCTGAAAATAGCTGTGCATCGACGTTCCCCATCCAACCTGATATTGCTTGAGAGGATCTGCAGAGAAGAATGGGAGAAATTACCCAAATACAGGTGTGCCAAGCTTGTAGCGTCATACCCAAGAAGACATGGCTGTAATCACTGCCAAAAGTGCCTCAACAAAGTACTGAGTAAAGGGTCTGAATACTTATGTAAATGTGATATTTCAGGGTTTTTTTAATTACTTTGCAAAAATTTCTAAACACCTGTTTTTGCTTTTTTATTATGGGACATTGTGTGTAGACTGATGATAAATAAATGAATTTAATCCACTTTAGAATACGGCTGTCACATAACAAAATGTGGAAAAAGTGAAGTGTTCTGAATACTTTCTGAATGCACTGTATGTTTCTATGTTCTATGTTTCTATAGAGAACCCATTAAAATCGAAAACACTTTAGTAAGACCCCACTTTCACCACCCAAACGGAAGGCAATTTAAGTCAATTTGTGACTTCTGCCGAAAAAAATTAACCCTGCTTCGCCCTGACGGTAATTAAGGTAAGAATTGGGTTGAGTTCTTGCTTAGTGACAGATGCCCTCTCTCTGATGTCATAGTGACCGATCACTGAAGGAAGTGGTCAAGGAATGCGAGTTTCATCTTGATCACTATCGTCCAATCCCCAATAATTCATGGAACAGTTTTTGTTGGAAATGTCAGAGACAATATCTGAAACCAAGGTGGGATAATGAATTAGAAATTGACTTGAACTGGATCCCTTGACCCCGGATTAAATATTCAGTGTTACCAGGATTACAAGGATGTGTGTTCATAGCCAGATTATCTGACTCAGTGATGGGTGTTAATTTACTCTCTGAACCAAACTTGTAGTCAGACGGAACTCCTGTCGGCCCATCTCCACGCTTGTCGTTCCTGTCTGAATCCTCACCATTTCTGCAGCAGTTGACAGATATCACATGGTGCAGATGCGACAATGTCAACAGTTACCGGAACGTACCTCAGAGATGATCGTAGATGGACTGAGTGGGTCTTTGCAAATCCTAGCAGAAAACAAAGAAATGTTGGAAACAGCAGCTTAGCAACTCGTGCTCATCAAAACGCTTCAACGTCTTAAATGTGACTTTTCTTACCATGTAGATGGCGTTTGGATCTGCCTGGTGATCTCCTGAGTTCTACAACACAACACAATCGAACAGTTACTTTGGTCAAAAAGCTGGCTTCAGAATTCACTGCAGTCACCATGGCCACTCGTGTTATTGAAAACTGCTAAGTCAGGTGTCAAGTGCACAGAAGGAAGTGGAGGAGGATCAGGAAGATGAAAGGAACAGAATACTGGGCACTTCACTCAAACCCCATTAGCAGGGGGTGTTGAGCAGCCTGAGAACAGACTTTGTTTCCCCATCTCTGAAACTCACAGTCAGTCTGTGGTCGGGCAACTGCAGGGAGAGAGGAAATAAATCGGAGCAGATGGTCTGAAAGATTGTAGCAGGAATCCTGGCAGCTCCCTTCATTGTGTTCAGGAGAACAAGTACTGAATATGTTCAGTACGATGATGAGACATGATGGAACTACACTCATAAGATAAATATAACTTCTCCACACAGTGAAATGACTGCAATCTCTAATCTGGGACACACACTCCATGGAAATGGGAACAGCAAGCACACACACACACACCACACACACTCCATGTCATGCAGGAGTCAGCAGTTTCAGCGGAGCTGAAGTACTAAGAATGATTATCATCAAAGTCATGGGGAGAGATTTTTGAAAGGATTCTGAAACCATATTAATCAAGAACCTGCCTTTACTGTGGTTAAACACTCCTATTAGTTTGAAGCGAACATTATCAGACAACTGTTGAAGTAGTTGTGCTAATGGTGGAGCTGATGGCCAAATGTTTGGCCAGAGAGGATGGTTCTGAGCAGACAAATGCAGTAGAGATCCTGAGGATGATCTCCTCTCAGGTTAAACAGCTGAAGCTGAACCTTCAGTGGATTGTTAGACCTGGTAGTGTGTTCTCACACACCTGCTCACGAGCAGTGCATGTCCCACTCTCCATCAACAGATGCACCATGTACAATCATAAAGACATTGCGACAATACCCAATAGGCTGTGGGCCGAGGAGCTTTTTCGTTCAGGTTCGTGACTCAACTCACAAAACTACCTGAATTTTTAACATATTGTGTAAAAATATTATATAAATCATACCTGGAACTCGTCAAGAACAAAACCTGCACATTTTGTTTAAATATGACAAAAACTTCCAATTTTCCGAGTTGTAAATTGTCCAATCAATGCACTTTTGACATTGAGGTCGGACGCAAATTGACCAATCCCGCACTTTGTTTTATGGTCGCTAGGCAGCGAGGACTCTGGGATCATGGCTGCCTCCTCATTACATCAACAGCAATAACAAGGTTTCCAAGGATAAAGGTAATGCTAACCTTGTTGATAATTTTATTTTTCAATTGATTTATCTATATAAAGTTTGGATGTGAACTGTTAAATAAAAATTATAAATAACAAATATACAGCTCGGGTTAGGATTAGGGTTAGGATCAGGGTTAGGGTCAGGGTTAGGGTCAGGGTTAGGGTTAGGGTCAGGTTTAGGGTTAGGGTCAGGTTTAGGGTTAGGATTAGGGTTAGGGTTAGGGTCAGGGTTAGGGTTAGGGTCAGGGTTAAGGTTAGGGTTAGGGTTAGGGTCAGGTTTAGGGTTAGGGTCAGGGTTAAGGTTAGGGTTAGGGTCAGGTTTAGGGTTAGGGTCAAGGTCAGGGTCAGTCAATTAATTAGGCTGGTTCAGGAGCTGGACCTCGGCTGCACTCATTCAAAAAACGCAAACAATTATATTATATTAATTATATTATTTTTATATAATATAATTATACATAATTATATATGATTACATTCATATTCACAAATCATATATTTATATAGATAGATGGTATAATAATATATAGTTTAAATAGACTGCATCACGGAAATAGGCTTCCCATGGTGTAACATGGGAATTGGACACTAGATGGCGCGCACATTTTTAATCTCATTTTTTAATTAGTTTAATTAATTAATGTGCAACTTTTGGCACTGACGAGTTATGACTTCCTTCTCAATTATATTTTATCCAAATCTGTACAAATGTTCATGTAGTTCCGAGACATGAGTCACGAAAGTTGATTTCTAGACACATTTTTGATGCTCAGCCCACAGCCTACAATGATCCACAAAGCTAGTGGAGTAAATACCTGATGGGAAGCTAATAGCACACCATCAGGGGGAGAGATCCCAGCACAGGTCTGCTTATCCCAGAAAACTATCAGAACTCACCGGGACATTTCTTGCCACGGAAATTTTTTCATAATCTGCTCCTGGGGTCTGATCATCAGCCGCTCCGGACTGGGCTGTGAAATAGAGAACAAGGTCTCACAATGAGCAGCCTTGAAGCTGTAAATCCCACTTTGCTGCCCAACAGCATAATGACGGCTTTTTGACAATCGTAACCAGCCCTTCCGTTTCACTAACCACACAGCAATCAGATCAAACTGAATTATTTAGTCACACATACAGGACTGGTGGCTTCCAGAAGCTCTGCGTCTGATGAGGCAAATGGCTCCAGTAACAGCAAGAACTCCCAGCACCAAAGGTAGAATGATCCAGGCAAGGCACATCACCACATCTTGATTTTCCTTCGTTTGAAAATCTGCAAAGAAATCACATCATTGGGTAAACATCAGGGAAAAGTAATGTCAGTGCAGAAGGAAGCCATTTGGCCCATCGTTCTGCGCCAGCTCTTTGAGGAGGTGAAAAGTCAAATGTTGCTTCTCCTGTGTTTTTGCATGGAGGCACGCCGTATGAGTGCGAGTGGGTGCTGGGGACGGATGAGGTGGTGGCGGGATTTTATTGGATCTGGTGAAAAATGCACAGAATGATCGGATGAATATGGCAAGTTCCTGGGTGGAAGGTAAGGAGCAAGGGAACTATGTTCTTATCCACTCCTGGAAAGAGGAAGAGTGAGAGCATAGATGCTGAAAATCAATAAGATATGATTAAGGACTCTGTCCACTCTAGTAGAGGAGAAGTCACTGTTCAGGATGAAGGAAGACATTTAAGTGGCATCTCTTAGGGTAACTTATTGTTTCTTCCCATCATCATTTTGGCTCAGTTTGTCCTGCTAGATGTGTCCTTGAGCACACTGTTAACAACCCATCTCACAGACAAGGAAGCATAATATGCTTACAAATCATCACATTGAATTCAATCAGAGATATTTCCTTTGTACTACCCATTCCTTCCTTCTCACAGAAATGTTTTAATTCTGTTTTTCTTTCTCCACAGATGCTGCCTGGCCTTATGGTGGTCACAGGGATAACATATAAACTCTGTACAGACAGCACCCCTAGTCAGGATTGAACCTGGGTCTCTGGCACTATAAGGCAGCAACTCTACCGCTGCGCCACTGTGCCGCCCCATTGACCAAAAATCTGTATATTTCAAAATGGTTACATAAAATGACAGAGATAGATTGGAATAGGGGGCTTACATTGGGGGAGAACCAATTTCACAACATTAAGTCAGGGCCTGGCAAATGTAGACTGTGAAAATGTACTTTCCTGTAAGTCAAAATCTGCACAGTGGGAGACATTCGAAGGAGAAAAACCGAGAACTCAAGGTCAACATATTTGTGTAAGGGTGAATGTCAAGAGTAACAAGAATAGGGAACCAAGGATGCAGAGAGTTGGATAAAGAGAAAATAGGAAGCATATGGCTAACGGGGCCGGCAAGTGGGAGTGTAGCGGGCCTGAGCGGTAGAAAGAAAATGTAAGTTTTTAAAGGGAAATACTTTGTCAAATCGAACAAAACTTGCTACTGCACACCCCAGGCGAATAGTGTGTAAGTTGGGCCTAACATTGTTGAGATATTGTGTACTGGTTTCATGGGCGGAAATCCCAGGGGGACGGGGGACACACATCCCCTCCATGTTTTGAGAGGTGGGGAACATGGTTTGTAATCCGGATTTTGAAATTCGGTGAAAAAAAATCTATTAAAAATCTCCGCTTTCCGCAAGACAGAGGGGGTGGGACTGATGATCGAGGCCGCCGATTGGACTAGAGAGACGTCGGGCAGCAGGCAATGGGTGGTGGGGGGGGAACGTGATGATTCAGCGCGATGATTGGAGGAGGGAGGTGTCGGTCAGAGGCGGATGTAGGGGGGGTGGGACTGAGAATAGAGCGCGGTGATTGGAGGAGGGAGACGTCCTGGTGGAGCAAAGATCATAGAGCGGAGCATTAATCGGACCGTTTGCAGGGTCTTTTCTCGCCCAGCGCGGATAAAACCAGCCGCGGGATCTTCTCCCGCCCCGTGGTCAAATTGCTGCGTCGAGGCGATTGAGGGTCCCGATGTTGAAGCCCCCGCCCGGGGATGGAAGATCCCGCGGCTGGTTTTAGGCAATAGACAACAGACAATAGACAATAGACAATAGGTGCAGGAGTAGGCCATTCGGCCCTTCGAGGCAGCACGGCCATTCAATATGATCATGACTGATCATCCCCAATCAGTACCTCATTCTTGCCTTCTTCCCATATCCCCTGACTCCACTATTTTTAAGAGCCCTATCTAGCTCTCTCTTGAAAGCATCCAGAGAACCTGCCTCCACCGCCCTTTGAGGCAGAGAATTCCACAGACTCACCAGTCTCTGTGAGAAAAAGTGTTTCCTCGTCTCCGTTCTAAATGGCTTACTCCTTATTCTTAAACTGTGGCCCCTGGTTCTGTACTCCCCCAACTTCGGGAACATGTTTCCTGCCTCTTGTGTGTCCAAACCCTTAACAATCTTATATGTTTCAATGACACTTCCTCTCATCCTTCTAAACTCCAGAGGGTACAAGCCCAGCTGCTCCATTCTCTCAGCATATGACAGTCCCGCCATCCCGGGAATTAATCTTGTAAACCTATGCTGCACTCCCTCAATAGCAAGAATGTCCTTCCTCAAATTAGGGGACCAAAACCGCACACAATACTCCAGGTGTGGTCTCACTAGGGCTCTATACAACTGCAGAAGGACCTCTTTGTTCCTATATTCGATTCCTCTTGTTATAAAGGCCAACATGCCATTCGCTTTCTTCACTATCTGCGGTACCTACAAGGCAGTGAAGCCGCGCCGGGCGATGAAATGCCCCGCGAACGGGCCGATTCAAGCCCCACGATTCAGGGCGGACGAAGCTGCTGTTGCTGGAGTTTGTAGTCGGTCACCAACCAGGTCAGCTCCCGATGTTATCATCCACAGGGCCCATGGCTGAACCCTCTGAAGCCTCGCGCATGAGTGTGTGTGCGTGCGGCCACCAAGAAATTGTGTGTCCCCCATGTTTTGATAGATACATAGATACATACATACAACTAGACAAACAAACAAACAAAAAAACAAATATACATACATAAAAGACAAGAGTTTTAGTACTATACTAGCCCAAGTGCAGACCCGTTGGGTCTGATCCCCCAACGTGCGGTTGTGGGGGGGCACACACTAACTATCCACCCCCCCCCCCCCCCCCGCACTCACTCTAATTACCCCCCTTGATATTAGGGGGTAGAGAGTGAGGGCAGAGAGAGAAGGGGCAGAGACAGAGACACAGAGAGAGGGGCAAGAGGGAGAGGAGGGTGGAGAGGAGGATATGAGGGAGGGTGGGTGAGGGGGGAAAGGTGGGGGAGGAGGGGAGGAGAGAGAGAGGGTGAGAGTGAGGAGGTGCTGAGAGGGGGGAGTGGGGAGAGGTGGGGAGCAGGGAGGGGGAGGTAGGGGG